>NC_081354.1:187750461-187885461 GCF_030684315.1 Stegostoma tigrinum
TCTCTGTCCCCCACTCTCTCTCTCTCTCTCTGTCTGTCCCCCAGTCTCTCTCTCACTCTCTGTCTGTCCCCCAGTCTCTCTCTCTCTCTCTGTCCCCCACTCTCTCTCTCTTTCTCAGTCCCCCAGTCTCTCTCTCTCTGTCCCCTAGTCTCTCTCTGTCCCCCAGCCTCTCTCTCTCTCTCTGTCCCCCATTTTCTCTCTGTCTCTCTGTCACCCAGTCTCTCTCTCTCTTTCTCTCTGTCCCCAGTCTCTCTCTCTCTCTGTCTCCCAGTCTCTCTCTGTCTCTCTCTGTCTGTCTGTCCCCCAGTCTCTCTCTCTCTCTCTCTCTCTGTCTGTCCCCCAGTCTCTCTCTGTCTCTCTCTGTCTGTCTGTCTGTCCCCCACTCTCTCTCTCTCTGTCTGTCCCCCAGTCTCTCTCTGTCTTTCTGTCTGTCCCCCAGTCTCTCTGTCTCTCTCACTGTCTGTCTGACCCCCACTCTCTCTCTGTCTGTCCCCCAGTCTCTCTCTCTCTCTGTCCGTCCCCCACTCTCTCTCTCTCTCTGTCTGTCCCCAGTCTCTCTCTCTCTCTCTCTCTGTCTGTCTGACCTCAGTCTCTCTCTCTCTCTCTCCCAGTCTCTCTCTCTCTCTGTCTGACCCCAATCTCTCTCTCTCTCTCTGTCTGTCTGTCCCCCAGTCTCTCTCTCTCTCTCTCTCTCTCTCTCCCAGTCTCTCTCTCTCTCATCTGTCTGACACCAGTCTCTCTCTTTCTCTCTCTCTGTGTCTGTGCCCCAGTCTCTCTCTCTCTCTGTCTCTGTCCCTCTCTGTCCCCCAGTCTCTCTCTCTCCCCCAGTCTCTCTCACTGTCTGTCTGTCCCACTCTCTCTCTCTGTCCCCCAGTCTCTCTCTCTCTGTCCCTCTCGCACCCTCCCTCCCCCCCCCGCGCATACACCCCCCCGCGCATAGCCCCCCTCACACCCCCCCGCGCATACCCCCCCCGCGCATAGCCCCCCTCCCTCCCCCAATCTCTCTCTCTCTCTCTCTCTCTGTCTGTCTGTCTGTCCCCCAGTCTCTCTCTCTCTGTCTCTCTCTCTGTCTGTCTGACCCCAGTCTCTCTCTCTCTCTCAGTCTCTCTCTGTCTGTCTGTCCCCCAGTCCCTCTCTCTCTCTCTGTCTGTCCCCCAGTCCCCCTCTCTCTGTCTCTCTCTCTCTCTCTGTCTGTCCCCCAGTCTCTCTCTCTCTCTGTCTGTCCGTCCCCCAGTCTCTCTCTCTCTCTCTGTCTGTCTGTCCCCCACTCTCTCTCTCTCTCTGTCTGTCTGTCACCTACTCTCTGTCTGTCTGTCCCCCCGTCTCTGTATCTCTCTCTCTGTCTGTCTGACCCCCAGTCTCTCTCTCCCTCTGTCTGTCTGTTCCCCACTCTCTTGCTCTCTCTCTCTCTGTCCGTCCCCCACTCTCTCTCTCTGTCTGTCCCCCACTCTCTCTCCCTCTCTCTGTCCCCCAGTCTCTCTCTCTCTCTCTCTATCTCTCTCTCTGTCTGTCTGACCCCAGTCTCTCTCTTTCTCTCTCTCTCTGTCTGTCTCCCAGTCTCTCTCTCTCTGTCTGTCTGTCCCCCATTCTCTCTCTCTCTCTCTGTCTGTCCCCCACTCTCTCTCTCTCTGTCTGTCTGTCTGTCCCCCACTCTCTCTCTCTCTCTGTCTGTCCCCCAGTCTCTCTCTGTCTTTCTGTCTGTCCCCCAGTCTCTCTGTCTCTCTCACTGTCTGTCTGACCCCCACTCTCTCTCTGTCTGTCCCCCAGTCTCTCTCTCTCTCTGTCCGTCCCCCACTCTCTCTCTCTCTCTGTCTGTCCCCAGTCTCTCTCTCTCTCTCTCTCTGTCTGTCTGACCTCAGTCTCTCTCTCTCTCTCTCTCCCAGTCTCTCTCTCTCTCTGTCTGACCCCAATCTCTCTCTCTCTCTCTGTCTGTCTGTCCCCCAGTCTCTCTCTCTCTCTCTCTCTCTCTCCCAGTCTCTCTCTCTCTCATCTGTCTGACACCAGTCTCTCTCTTTCTCTCTCTCTGTGTCTGTGCCCCAGTCTCTCTCTCTCTCTGTCTCTGTCCCTCTCTGTCCCCCAGTCTCTCTCTCTCCCCCAGTCTCTCTCACTGTCTGTCTGTCCCACTCTCTCTCTCTGTCCCCCAGTCTCTCTCTCTCTGTCCCTCTCGCACCCTCCCTCCCCCCCCCGCGCATACACCCCCCCGCGCATAGCCCCCCTCCCTCCCCCCCGCGCATAGCCCCCCTCACACCCCCCCGCGCATACCCCCCCCGCGCATAGCCCCCCTCCCTCCCCCAATCTCTCTCTCTCTCTCTCTCTCTCTGTCTGTCTGTCTGTCCCCCAGTCTCTCTCTCTCTGTCTCTCTCTCTGTCTGTCTGACCCCAGTCTCTCTCTCTCTCTCGGTCTCTCTCTGTCTGTCTGTCCCCCAGTCCCTCTCTCTCTCTCTGTCTGTCCCCCAGTCCCCCTCTCTCTGTCTCTCTCTCTCTCTCTGTCTGTCCCCCAGTCTCTCTCTCTCTCTGTCTGTCCGTCCCCCAGTCTCTCTCTCTCTCTCTGTCTGTCTGTCCCCCACTCTCTCTCTCTCTCTGTCTGTCTGTCCCCTACTCTCTGTCTGTCTGTCCCCCCGTCTCTGTATCTCTCTCTCTGTCTGTCTGACCCCCAGTCTCTCTCTCCCTCTGTCTGTCTGTTCCCCACTCTCTTGCTCTCTCTCTCTCTGTCCGTCCCCCACTCTCTCTCTCTGTCTGTCCCCCACTCTCTCTCCCTCTCTCTGTCCCCCAGTCTCTCTCTCTCTCTCTCTCTCTGTCTGACCCCAGTCTCTCTCTTTCTCTCTCTCTCTGTCTGTCTCCCAGTCTCTCTCTCTCTGTCTGTCTGTCCCCCATTCTCTCTCTCTCTCTCTGTCTGTCCCCCACTCTCTCTCTCTCTGTCTGTCTGTCCCCCACTCTCTCTCTCTTTCTCACTCCCCCAATCTCTCTCTCTCTGTCTCTGTCTCTCTCTGTCCCCCAGTCTCTCTCTCTCTCCCCCAGTCTCTCTCTCTCTCTCTCTCTCTGTCTGTCCCCCAGTCTCTCTCTCTCCCCCAGTCTCTCTCTCTCTCTGTCTGTCTGACCCCCAGTCTCTGTCTGTCTGACCCCAGTCTCTCTCTCTCTCTCTGTCTGTCTGTCTCCCAGTCTCTCTCTCTCTCTCTGTCCCCCACTCTCTCTCTCTCTCTGTCTGTCTCCCAGTCTCTCTCTCACTCTCTGTCTGTCCCCCAGTCTCTCTCTCTCTCTCTCTGTCCCCAACTCTCTCTCTCTTTCTCAGTCCCCCAGTCTCTCTCTCTCTGTCCCCCAATCTCTCTCTGTCCCCCAGCCTCTCTCTCTCTCTCTGTCCCCCATTTTCTCTCTCTCTCTCTGTCACCCAGTCTCTCTCTCTCTTTCTCTCTGTCCCCAGTCTCTCTCTCTCTCTCTGTCTCCCAGTCTCTCTCTGTCTCTCTCTGTCTGTCTGTCCCCCAGTCTCTCTCTCTCTCTCTCTCTCTGTCTGTCCCCCACTCTCTCTCCCTCTCTGTCTGTCCCCAGTCTCTCTCTCTCTCTCTGTCTGTCTGACCTCAGTCTCTCTCTCTCTCTCCCAGTCTCTCTCTCTCTCTGTCTGACCCCAATCTCTCTCTCTCTCTCTCTCTGTCTGTCCCCCAGTCTCTCTCTCTCTCTCTCTCTCATCTGTCTGTCACCAGTCTCTCTCTTTCTCTCTCTCTGTGTCTGTGCCCCAGTCTCTCTCTCTCTCTCTCTGTCCCTCTCTGTCCCCCAGTCTCTCTCTCTCCCCCAGTCTCTCTCACTGTCTGTCTGTCCCACTCTCTCTCTCTCTCTGTCCCCCAGTCTCTCTCTCTCTGTCCCTCTCGCACCCTCCCTCCCCCCCCCCGCGCATACACCCCCCCCGCGCATAGCCCCCCTCCCTCCCCCCCCCCGCGCATAGCCCCCCTCCCTCCCCCCCGCGCATAACCCCGCCGCGCATACCCCCCCGCGCATACCCCCCTCCCTCCCCCCCCGCGCATACCCCCCCACCCTCCCCCCCGCGCATTCCCCCCCCCCGCGCATTCCCCCCCCCTGCGCATTCCCCCCCCGCGCATTCCCCCCCTCCCCCCCCGCGCATTCCCCCCCCGCGCATTTCCCCCCCCCGCGCATTCCCCCCCTCCCCCCCCGCGCATTCCCCCCCTCCCCTCCCCCCACCCCACCCCGCGCATTCCCCCCCCCGCGCATTCCCCCCTCCCCCCGCGCATTCCGCCCCCCCCCCCGCGCATTCCGCCCCCCCCCGCGCATTCCGCCCCCCCCCCCCGCGCATTCCGCCCCCCCCCCCGCATTCCGCCCCCCCCCCCGCGCATTCCGCCCCCCCCCCGCGCATTCCGCCCCCCCCCCCGCGCATTCCGCCCCCCCCCCCCCGCGCATTCCGCCCTCCCCCCCGCGCATTCCGCCCCCCCCCCCCCGCGCATTCCGCCCCCCCCCCCCGCGCATTCCGCCCCCCCCCCCCCGCGCATTCCGCCCCCCCCCCCCCCGCGCATTCCGCCCCCCCCCCCCCCCGCGCATTCCGCCCCCCCCCCCCGCGCATTCCGCCCCCCCCCCGCGCATTCCGCCCCCCCCCCCCCCGCGCATTCCGCCCCCCCCCCCCGCGCATTCCGCCCCCCCCCCCCGCGCATTCCGCCCGCCCCCCGCGCATTCCGCCCCCCCCCCCCCGCGCATTCCGCCCCCCCCCCCCCGCGCATTCCGCCCCCCCCGCGCATTCCGCCCCCCCCGCGCATTCCGCCCCCCCCCCCCCGCGCATTCCGCCCCCCCCCCCCGCGCATTCCGCCCCCCCCCCCCCCCGCGCATTCCGCCCCCCCCCCCCCCCCCGCGCATTCCGCCCCCCCCCCCCCCCCGCGCATTCCGCCCCCCCCCCCCCCGCGCATTCCGCCCCCCCCCCCCCCGCGCATTCCGCCCCCCCCCCCCCCGCGCATTCCGCCCCCCCCCCCCCGCGCATTCCGCCCCCCCCCCCCCGCGCATTCCGCCCCCCCCCCCCCCCGCGCATTCCGCCCCCCCCCCCCCGCGCATTCCGCTCCGCCCCCCCCCCCCCGCGCATTCCGCTCCGCCCCCCCCCCCCCCCGCGCATTCCGCTCCGCCCCCCCCCCCCCCCGCGCATTCCGCTCCGCTCCGCCCCCCCCCCCCCGCGCATTCCGCTCCGCTCCGCCCCCCCCCCCCCCGCGCATTCCGCCCCCCCCCCGCGCATTCCGCCCCCCCCCCCCCCCCGCGCATTCCGCCCCCCCCCCCCCCCCGCGCATTCCGCCCCCCCCCCCCCCGCGCATTCCGCCCCCCCCCCCCCCCCCGCGCATTCCGCCCCCCCCCCCCCCCCCGCGCATTCCGCCCCCCCCCCCCCCCCCGCGCATTCCGCCCCCCCCCCCGCGCATTCCGCCCCCCCCCCCCCCCCGCGCATTCCGCCCCCCCCCCCCCCCGCGCATTCCGCCCCCCCCCCCCCCCGCGCATTCCGCCCCCCCCCCCCCCCCGCGCATTCCGCCCCCCCCCCCCCCGCGCATTCCGCCCCCCCCCCCCCCCCGCGCATTCCGCCCCCCCCCCCCGCGCATTCCGCCCCCCCCCCCCCGCGCATTCCGCCCCCCCCCCCCCCCCCCCGCGCATTCCGCCCCCCCCCCCCCCCCCGCGCATTCCGCCCCCCCCCCCCCCCCCCCGCGCATTCCGCCCCCCCCCCCCCCCCCGCGCATTCCGCCCCCCCCCCCCCCCCCCCCCGCGCATTCCGCCCCCCCCCCCCCCCCCCCCGCGCATTCCGCCCCCCCCCCCCCCCCCGCGCATTCCGCCCCCCCCCCCCCCCCCCGCGCATTCCGCCCCCCCCCCCCGTGTGGGATACCGATCTGACTGTTTATTATTTACTGTCTCCATGGAGACGCAGTCGCGTCATGTCGGTTTAAAGGGATCAGCACGTGTTAACAAATGTAGCAAATTCACATCAGCTGCTTGGGTGGGGTAACACAGGGGTAACGGGGGAGGGGGGTAACACAGGGGTAACAGGGGAGGGGGGTAACACAGGGGTAACAGGGGCGGGGGGTAACAGGGGAGGGGGGTAACACAAGGGGTAACAGGGGCGGGGGGTAACACAGGGGTAACGGGGAGGGGGTAACACAGGGGTAACGGGGCGTGGGGTAACAGGGGAGGGGGGTAACACAGGGGTAACAGGGGAGGGGGGTAACAGAGGGGTAACGGGGGAGGGGGGTAACACAGGGGTAACGGGGCGTGGGGTAACACAGGGGTAACAGGGGAGGGGGGTAACACAGGGGTAACAGAGGCGGGGGGTAACAGGGGAGGGGGGTAACACAAGGGGTAACAGGGGCGGGGGGTAACACAGGGGTAACGGGGAGGGGGGTAACACAGGGGTAACGGGGCGGGGGGTAACACAGGGGTAACGGGGCGTGGGGTAACAGGGGAGGGGGGTAACACAGGGGTAACAGGGGAGGGGGGTAACAGAGGGGTAACAGGGGCGGGGGGTAACACAGGGGTAACGGGGGAGGGGGGTAACAGGGGAGGGGGGTAACACAAGGGGTAACAGGGGCGGGGGGTAACACAGGGGTAACGGGGGAGGGGGGTAACACAGGGGTAACGGGGCGGGGGGTAACACAGGGGTAACGGGGCGTGGGGTAACAGGGGAGGGGGGTAACACAGGGGTAACAGGGGCGGGGGGTAACACAGGGGTAACGGGGGAGGGGGGTAACACAGGGGTAACGGGGGCGGGGGGTAACACAGGGGTAACGGGGGCGGGGGGTAACACGGGTAACGGGGGAGGGGGGTAACACAGGGGTATCGGGGGAGGGGGGTAACACAGGGGTAACAGGGGAGGGGGGTAACACAGGGGTAACAGGGGCGGGGAGTAACACAGGGGTAACGGGGCAGGGGGTAACACAGGGGTAACGGGGCGGGGGGTAACACAGGGGTAACAGGGGCAGGGGGTAACACAGGGGTAACGGGGCGGGGGGTAACACAGGGGTAACAGGGGAGGGGGGTAACACAGGGGTGACAGGAGCGGGGGGGTAACACAGGGGTAACAGGGGAGGGGGTAACACCGGGGTAACAGGGGCGGGGGGTAACAGGGGAGGGGGTAACACAGGGGTAACAGGGGCGGGGGGGGTAACACAGGGGTAACAGGGGAGGGGGGTAACACAGGGGTAACGGGGGACAGGGGTAACACAGGGGTAACGGGGGAGGTGGATAACACAGGGGTAACGGGGCGGGGGTAACAGAGGGGTAACAGGGCGGGGAGTAACAGTGGGGTAACAGGGGCTGGGGGTAACAGAGGGGTAACGGGGCAGGGGCAATATGGGGCAACAGGGGGCAACTGGGGGCTGGGCAGGGGCAACAGGGGAGTAAAGGAGGGGTAACAGGGGCCGGGGTAACGGGGGTGTGGGGCAATATGGGGGCAACAGAGGGTCAACTGGGGCCGGAGTAAGGTCAGGGGCAACAGAGGGATAACAGCGGCCTGGGGTAACTGGAGGCTGGGGGCACCAGAGGGGCAGCACAGGGAGGGGACAACAGGTCACAGGAGGGGTAATTGGGGAGAGGGACCAACAGGGAGTATCAGGGGGTGGCTGGGCAACATGGGGGTAACAGGAGGGCAACTGGGAGCGGGGGGGCCAACGGGGGATAATGGGGTGGGTGGGGCAACAGAGGGACAGGGCAGTAACGGGGGAGAGGGGAATCAGGGGACAATGGGGGGGGCGACAGGGGGTAACTGGACGGGGTCAACAAGGGGACGAGATACAACACTGGGTGCGGGGATGGGGTTCAAAATTGGGGAAAGAATTGTGGCACCAAAGGGGAGGGGGCAACAGGGGAACGGGGGCAAAGGGGAGGGGCTAGCAGGGTGGAGGGCAAGGGGGGGAGAAAGGGGCAACATGGGGAAAGTGGGGGAACAGAGGGAGGGGGCAACAGGGAAAGGGGAGGGGGCAACACTGGAGAGAGGGTTAACAGGGCAACAGTGGGAGGGGGTAACAAAGGCAATAGATACGAAGGCAGCGATAGAGAAAGGGGGGCAACAGAGGGAGTGAGCGGAGGGAGAGAATACGAGAGAGGGAGGGTGGGAAGACAACAAAGGGAGATAAATGTGTAGAGGGGGATGAGAGGTGCGGCTGTGTCAGCAATACAAGGAGAAGTAGGGAAGTGAGTTGTGGATAATGCTGTGAACATGTTCACTGAGCCAAGACAACCAAGTGTGAGGCTGGATGAACACAGCAGGCCCAGCAGCATCTCAGGAGCACAAAAGCTGACGTTTCGGGCCTAGACCCTTCATCAGAGAGATTCACTGAGCCGATGTGTTTGATTGCAGACGTTTCATCCCCCTGCTGGGTAACACCGTCAGTGTGCCTCTGGCGAAGCGCTGGTGTTCTGGACCGCTCGTGGTTTATAAGCCTCACTTTGCTGGGGTGGCTGGTATCACGTACGGCTCTGTTTCTCAGTGATTTTTATATCGGGTCCAGTTCAATGAGTTTGTTGATGGAGTTCCAGTTGGAATGACAGGCCTCCGGGAATTCCCTGGCACGTCTCTGTTTGGCTTGTGCTGTTATGGATGTGTTGTCCCAGTTGAATTCATGTCCCTCTTTATCAGTGTGTAGTGAGATGGGTGAGAACTGATCGTGTCCCTTGGCGTTGGTGTATCCTTTATTGTCACTTTTCTTCCAGTTTTGCCTGTGTAATGTTTCTCACAGACCTTGCATGGTAGTTTGTATATTACAGGCTGTGGGTGTGAGATCCTTTGTTTGTCTGTAGCTGTTGCAGGCGACTCTGATACCTAGGGGTCCGAGTGGTCTGTGATCATTTCTGAAATGTCCCTGATACACGGTGGGGCGATGAGTGTGCCTGGCCGTGTTGTGTGTTCCAATTGTGGTCTGTCTCGGAGGTAACGTCAACAAACACACGGATTTAGACGCTGAGACGCTTTAGACGCTTTAGAAACAGAGCCAGAAGTGATACCAAACACCCCAACAAACTGAGACATATAAATAACATGTGGGACAGAACACCAACGCTTCGTTGGAGACACACCGAAGATGTTACCCAGCCAGCGATGAAACATCTGCAAACAAACACACTGGCTCAGCCAGCAAATCATCATCAAAACAACCTTACCCACAATTCAAGCTACAAATCTTCTCGAAAACTTTGAGCTGTGAAGCAGCCCGGCAGACTGGTCAGGAAAGTAAAGACCCCTAGGGTTTTCTTCATTATCTCGAATGCATCCAAGTGCCCTGCTCAAACATTTTTAATAATGGCTGCTGACATCTTCCTGCGAAAACGTTAAACTAATCTCCAAATTCGACACTAATGATCTGGAAAGGAAGTGAGGGTATTGCTACTTTATTCGCTGGTGGCTCAAAAATAAGTGGAGGGACAGGTAGAGCTGAGGAAGCAGGTAGGCTGCAGAATGAACAGGATAACAAAGTGCACAGCAGGCCAAGCAGCATCTTAGAAGCACAAAAGCTGACGTTTCGGGCCTAGACCCTTCATCAGAGCCTTTTAATTTCACTGCGAAGCCTCTGCCAGGGATGCCTAACCTGAAGAAGTTACCCTCCTCCCTCCGGATCAACCTCAGGGAATCTCTCTCCCATTGCAACTCTCTTGTAATCTCTTCGGCCTTGAAACTGCTCGCCCATGTCCTGAAGCAAACCAGGTACCACAGCCACATCACCTTCCTCAGCACCTGCCTACCGAACCAGCTCTGATGAAGGGTCAGGGCCCGAAACATCAGCTTTTGTGCTCCTGAGGTGCTACTTGGCCTGATGTGTTCATTCAGCTCCACACTTTGTTATCTTGGATTCTCCAGCATCTGCAGTTCCCATTATCTCTGCAGAATGAACAGGAAAGCTTTGGAGGGATATGGGCCAAACCCAGGCAAATGGGAATAGTTTAGTTTGGGATAATATTTGGCATGGATGGGTTAGGTCGAAGGGTCTGGTTCCATGCTGTATGGCTCTATGACAGGCCAGGACAGTGGGCAATGAAGTGGCAGATGGGCTGCAATGTGACAAAGTGTGAGGTTGTGCACTTTGGTAGGAAGTAGAATATTTTCTAAACAGGAAAGAGCTTTGGAAATCTGAAGCACAAAGGAGTCTTCGTTCAGGATTCTCTTAAGGTTAACATGAAGGTTCAGGTGACAGTTTGGAAAGTAAGTGCAATGTTTGCATTCATTTCAAGAGAGCTACAATACAAGATTAGAGATGAACTGCTGAAGCTGTGTAAGCCTCTGGTCAGACTGTATCTGGAATATTGTGAGCAGTTTCTGGCCCCCAATCTCCTGGCATTGGAGGGGGTCTAAAGTTACAACAATGATCCTGGGGATGAGGGGCTTGTCAAACGAGGAGGGGTTGTGGACTCTGGGTCTGTACTCGATGGAGTTTAGCAGGATGAGGGAGGCGATTTGATTGGAACTTACAGAATACTGAGAGGCCTGGACAGAGTGGACTTGGAGAAGGAGGAGAAGTAGGAGGGACTGGGACTTGAGAGCACAGCGTCAGAATGAAGGGATGGTCCTTTAGAGCTGAGATAGGAAGGAATTTCTTCAGCCAGAGCGTGGGGAATCTGTGGAACTCATTGCTGCAGAGGGCTGTGGGGGCCAAGTCACTGAGTGTATTTAAGACAGAAATAGATAAGTTCTTGATTGGAAAGGGGGGTCAAGGATTACAGGGAGAAGGAAGGAGAAAGGCGTGAAAAATATATCAGCCATGGTTGAATGGTGGAGCAGACTCGATGGGCTGAACGGCCTAATTCTGTTCCTATAATCATCTGGTCATATAGTCAGCCTGTAATTTCCCACTTTCTGTCTCCCTCCCTTATTGGATAAATGAGGTGCATTAGCTACTTTCTACTCAAATAGAACTCTGCCTGAATCTGGGGGGAGTTTGGAGAAATGAAGGCAACACTTCAGCAAACCCACCAGACACTCCTTTTAACAGCCTGGGATACAGTCCATCAGGACTCCAGCTCTTGTCAGCTCACAGCTCCAGCAATTGAGTCACTTCCACAGCGACTGCGATTTTATATAGTCCCTCCCAGGTTCGCCTGTTGCTGTTCTGGGAAGTTACCTGTATCGTCTGTATAGAGAATTCTGATTAAAATTATTTGTTTAATTTATCTGCCACCTCCTTACTTTACATTCTTCATTTCCGAAATTCACTTCCTAAAGGACCATTGCTCACTTAAAAACTTTTCATTTTAAGACAGCAATGCAAATGCTTTATGTCTATTTTGATATTTCTAATTTTATTCAGGTCTGTATTGCCAGGACATCTCTGCAGGAGCTCCTCAGGGGAGTGTCCTGGGCCCAACCATCTTCAGCTGCTTCATCAATCACCTTCCCTCCATCAGAAGGTCAGAAGAGGGGGTGTTCATTGATTAAAATCTCCCAGGATTATCACTATAAATTTGTGAAAATCTCCTATTATTTCTTTGGGAAGTGACATCCTGCTGTGTGGCTATTGTTAAAAAGTCTGTACACAATTTTTTTTTAGTTTCTCATCTTCACACAGATTGCTTTCTGAGTTTATTACATTCTTCTCTATCGTGTTTATACCACGATTCATTAACAGAACCACCCCTCAAACTGTTCTTTGACCCTGCCCTTTCTAAATGACATTTGCCCTTCATTTGAAGTGAGTGAGGTAGAGTAAATGGGCCTGTACTCACTGGAATATAGAAGAATGAGAGGAAACCCTACTGAAACAGATTAAATTCTTTATGGGTTTGTGAGACAGTCTAGAGCCAAAGGATATAATCTCAGAATAAGGGGCTGACGTTTAAAACATGAGATGAGAAGGAATTTCTTCTCTCAGAGGGGAGTAAATCTATGGAATTCTTTAGAGGGGTATCAAGGCTGGTTTGTTAAGTCTATTCGGGGCTGAAATAGACAGGGACCTATCTTCTCCTCTATCCATCTTTGATTCACCTCCCTCCCCCCTCCCTATTTATTCCAGAATCCTCTCCCCATCCCCCTTTTTGATGTAGGGTCTAGGCCCGAAACGTCAGCTTTTGTGCTCCTGAGATGCTGCTGTGTTCATCCAGCTCTGCACCTTGTTATCGAGGTTTTTAATCAGGAAGGGAATCAAGGGTTAGGGGGAAAAGGCAGGAGAGTGAAGGGGAAGATTATCAGACCAGCGGTGATCTGATTGAATGACGGAGATGACCCCTCAGGCCTAATGGCTTACCTCTGCTCCTGCGTCTTGTGGTTTTATAACTGTACTCTTTCTCCCCCCTTCTAACCCCCGGTCTCCCTCACTCCCTGATCCTTCCCCCATGTGCAGGCCGGGCTAACGGTGGACATGGACCTGTTGGCGATGGCATGGCAGTGCTAGTGCGCAGAGGGCTACCGTTCCCATCCTGGTGACTACTGGAACTGGCAGTGGCTGTGACGGCGTGGAATCACCATGGCGACAGGCCGGGTGAAGAAATGGAATCGCGAAGAATTGTTGGCAGACGAGCTGATGGCTGCCACCATGGGTGACGTAGATTGGCTGCGGCTCAGTCTAAAAACAGCGAAAGGCAAAGTTGCAGTGGATCAGAATGTACGTTCATCTCAGGCAGCGTCCTTATCAAGGGAGAAATTCAACTGCAGTGCCTTCACCCTCAAACACTCCACAACAATCCCGGGACAGCACGGGGTTAGATACAGAGTAAAGCTCCCTGTACACTGTCCCCATCTAACACTCCCAGCACGGGGTTAGGTACAGAGTAAAGCTCCCTCTACACTGTCCCCCCATCAAACACTCCCAGCACGGGATTAGATACAGAGTAAAGCTCCCTCTACACTGTCCCCATCAAACACTCCCAGCACAGGGACAGTACGGGGTTGGGTACAGTGTAAAGCTCTCTCTACACTGTCCCCATCAGACACTCACAGCACAGGGACAGTACGGGGTTAGATACAGAGTAAAGCTCCCTCTACACTGTCCCCATCAAACACTCCCAGCACGGGGTTAGAATCAGAGTAAAGCTCACTCTACACTCTCCCCATCAAACACTCCCCAGAACAGGGACAGCATGGGGTTAGATACAGAGTAAAGCTCCCTCCACACTGCTCCCCATCAAACACTCCCAGCACAGGGACAGCACGGGGTTAGATACAGAGTAAAGCTCCCTCTACACTGTCCCCATCAAACGCTCCCAGGGCAGGGACAGCACGGGGTTAGATACAGAGTAAAACTCTGTACTCTCTGGCCTGTCTGCGATATTTCCTCCATCGCTGTATTTCTGTGCGTGTGGTTTTGTGTGCTCTGAAGGCAGTAACAGTGTAGTCTCTGCCCCCCTGTCCCCTCTCTGCATTAGGGTTACAACGTGGTCCATTTGGCCGCCCTGAATGGGAGGCTGGAGTGTCTGAAGATGCTGGTGGAAGATTACCAGATGGATGTGAACTTTGCCAATCCGAATGGCTGGAGCCCGATCCATCTGATCCTGAACAAAGAATGCCGGTTCCGAGCATTGAAATGCCTGCAGTATCTGCTCCAGATTGGAGCAGATCCAAATGTGTACGTGCTCCTGTTATCTCAGGTCTCTTTGTGGATAAACATAACACAGACAGTTGATCTGGAGGTAGATGAATATAGAGCTCGTTATCCTTTTATCACCGTGGTGACCGCACTGCGAGGGATTGGATCCCCTTGTGTATCAATGCATGCAATGAGGACGTGCAGAGATAGAGATCTGGAGAGTTGTCCAGGAACAGGGGTTCTACATCCCACCACAGCCCCAAGAGGAATTCAAATTCAATCATCACCACCAGCTCGCCCGTGTTGTCCAGATATCCTAAATTAATCTAGTCCCATTTGGCCCATATCCCTCTAAACCCTTCCTATTCATCTTCCCATCCAGATGCATTTCAAATACTGTAACTGTACCAGCCCACACCACTTCCTCTAGCAGCTCATTCCATACGCACACCATCCACTGACAATAAGTTGCCCCTTTAGGTCTCTTTTAAATCATTCCCTTCTCACCTTAAACTTATGCCCTCCGGTTTTGAACCCCTCTACCCTGGGAATAAGACCCGGGCTATTCACCATATCTGAGCATCTCATGATTTTAGAAACCTCTGTAAGGTCACCGCCCAGCCTCCGTCACTCCAGGGAAAACCGCCCCGGTCTATTCAGCATCTCCCCCTGTAGCTCAAACCCTCCGACCCTGGCAACATCCTTGTAAATCTTTTCTGAACCGTTTCAGGTTTAACCACATCCTTCCTATAGTAGGGAGACCAGAATCGAACACAGTGTTCCAAAAATGGCCGAATCAATGTCCTGCACAGCTGCAATGTGACATCCCAACTTCTATACTCAATACCCAACCAGATTGTCATTAAAAACCCACCTGGTTCACTAACGTCCTTTAGGGAAGGAAACTGCCATCCTTACCCGGTCTGGTCCACATGTGACTCCAGACCCACAGCAATGTGGCTGATCCTAACTGCCCTCTGAAATATCCCACACAGCGAATCAGTAATCAGGAGCCCACCACTGCTTTGGATGGGCAAATAGGGATGGACAATAAATATAGACCTTACCAGGAACACCCACATCCCAAATGGGAATTTAATAAAGAGACGAGGAGGAATTGTTTGATACAGGCAGTTCTCTGCCAATGTTGCGGGGCTGAATATAGATTTTTTTAAAAAACTTGATTAGATTAGATTCCCTACAGTATGGCCCAACAAGCCCACACCGCCCCTTGAAGCATCCCACCCAGACCCATCCCCTTGTAACCCACACACCCCTGAACACTAGGGGCAATTTAGCATGACCGATCCACCTAGCCTGCACATCTTTGGACTGTGGGAGGAAACCGGAGCACCCGGAGGAAACCCACGCAGACACAGGGAGAACGTGCAAACTCCACACAGACAGTTGCCTGAGGCAGGAATCGAACCCAGGTCCCTGGTGCTGTGAGGCTGCAGTGTTAACCACTGAGCCACCGTGCCGCCCCTTAGAATTGTAAGAACCAGTTAAAAAGAATTACATTTATTTAACTCGATCATGTTCTTAATGTAGCCCAAGCTGTTTTTCAGTCAATTAAGTTCATTTTTAGCTGTAAGGAGCTCATTGGTACAAGGCAAGATCCCACAAACAGGGTTCACATAGTTGTTATATTAGTTGAAATAAATAGGTGATGTATTACAGAAATACAGCCGTGTGAGTAGGCCATGCTTGCCTATTCAATTAGATCACGCCTGACCATCAGGCTCACATCATTTTCCTGTGTCACCAACATACCTTTGGCACTAATTTCCAGAAATCTACCAATTTCTGCCTCAAACTAACTTAAAGATTGAGTTTCCACGGCACCCTACCATGGAGAATTCCGAAGATTTACCAATCTCTGAGTGAAGAAATCCTTCCTCGCTTCAGTCCTCGATGATTAGCCCCCAATTCAGAGACAATATCCCCTTGTTCTAGAGCAACACACAAGTGAAAACATTTCATCTGTGCCATGTCCCATTGTACCCATATAGACATAGATAAGCTGCAGAGCTGAGCTGAGAGGTGGCAAATGGAGTTTAATGCAGACAAGTGTGAGGTGACGCACTTTGGTAGGAGTAACCAGAAGGCAAAGCACAGGGCTAATGGTAAGATTCTTAGTAGTGTAGATGAGCAGAGAGATCTCGGTGTCCATGTACAGAGATCCTTGAAAGTTGCCACCCAGGTTGGCAGGGCTGTTAAGAAGGCATACAGTGTTTTAGCTTTTATTAATAGAGGGATCGAGTTCCAGAACCAAGAGGTTATGGTGAAGCTGTACAAAACTCTGGTGCGGCCGCACTTGGAGTATTGTGTACAGTTCTGGTCACCGCATTATAAGAAGGATGTGGAAGCTTTGGAAAGGGTGCAGAGGAGATTTGCTAGGATGTTGCCTGGTATGGAGGGAAGGTCTTATGAGGAAAAGCTGAGGGACTTGAGGCTGTTTTCATTCCCCTATTCCCAATTCCTCCGCATCTGCCACATCTGCTCCCACGATAAGACATTCCACTCCCACACATCCCAGATGTCTAAGTTCTTCAAGAACCACAACTTTCCCCCCGCAGTGGTTGAGAACACCCTTGACCACGTCTCCCGCATTTCCCGCAACACATCACTCACACCCCGCCCCCGCCACAACCGCCCTAAGAGGATCCCCCTTGTTCTCACACACCACCCCACCAACCTCCGGATACAATGCATCATCCTCCAACACTTCCGCCATCTACAATCTGACCCCACCACCTTTCCATCCCCACCCTTATCTGCCTTCCGGAGAGACCACTCTCTCCATGACTCCCTTGTTCGCTCCACACTGCCCTCCAACCCCACCACACCCGGCACTTTCCCCTGCAACCACAGGAACTTGCCCCCATGCCGCCTCCCTCAATCCCATCCCAGGCCCCAGATGACTTTCCATATTATGCAGAGGTTCACCTGCACATCTGCCAATGTGGTATACTGTATCCATTGTACCCGGTGTGGCTTCCTCTACATTGGGGAAACCAAGCGGAGGCTTGGGGACCAGCAACTCATATTCCGCTTGGGAACCCTGCAGCCCAATGGTATCAATGTGGACTTCACAAGCTTCAAAATCTCCCCTTCCCCCACCGCATCCCAAAACCAGCCCAGCTCATCCCCTCCCCCCACTGCACCCAAAACCAGCCCAGCCTGTCTCTGCCTCCTTAACCTGTTCTTCCTCTCACCTATCCCTTCCTCCCACCTCAAGCCACACCTCCATTTCCTACATACTAACCTCATCCCACCTTCTTGACCTGTCCATCTTCCCTGGACTGACCTATCCCCTCCCTACCTCCCCACCTATACTCTCTCCACCTATCTTCTTTTCTCTCCATCTTCGGTCCGCCTCCCCCTCTCTCCGTATTTATTCCAGAACCCTCACCCCATCCCCCTCTCTGATGAAGGGCCTAGGCCCGAAACGTCAGCTTTTGTGCTCCTGAGGTGCTGCTTGGCCTGCTGTGTTCATCCAGCTCCACACTTTGTTATCAAGGTTGAGAGGTGACTTAATTGAAACATATAAAATAATCAGAGGGTTAGATAGGGTGGATAGGGAGAGCCTTTTTCCTAGGATGGTGACGGCGAGCACGAGGGGGCATAGCTTTAAATTGAGGAGTGAAAGATACAGGACACATGTCAGAGGTAGTTTCTTTACTCAGAGAGTAGTAAGGGAATGGAACGCTTTGCCTGCAACGGTAGTAGATTCGCCAACTTTAGGTACATTTAAGTCGACATTGGATAAGCATATGGACGAACATGGAATAGTGTAGGTTAGATGGGCTTCAGATCGGTATGACAGGTCGGCACAACATCGAGGGCCGAAGGGCCTGTACTGTGCTGTAATGTTCTATGTTCTATGTATACCCTCTGAGGCTGCTGTTAACATGAAAGAAATCACCTCCCATTCCATGAAACTTGAGAGAATAAAGGTCTAGTTTCCTCAATCTCTCCACAAAAGACAATCCCACAGAAAATTGGCTCTCCAACTCCAACAGCCTACACTGCTCCTGCCAGGATTCCAAATGGGACTTAGCTCCCAGCTCCCTTCCATGTTCCTTTGGTTTAATTCAAACAACCCTCCTCACTCTGATAGAAAGTTCATGGGAGAGTGGGCATGGGGCTGTGGGAGGGGGAGTAAATGGGTGTAGAGTGTGTGATGGGGGGAGTGGACACGGGGCTGTGGGAGGGGGAGTAAATGGGTGTAGAGTGTGTGATGGGGGGAGTGGACACGGGGCTGTGGGAGGGGGAGTAAATGGGAGTAGATGGGGGAGAGTGGGCATGTAGAAGAACAGGGCTGAAGACATGAAATAGCATGATGTAATTCAGTATTTTATCTTTTCCTTTTGCTGTAAATTATTTCCTCAATGAAATACCAGCAGCTTTCTTTGTTTCGGTGTTTAGTCAGACACACCAAGGGTTGACGCCGCTCCACCAGGCAGCTGAAATCGGTTTGCTTGATTGTGTCATGGCTTTGGTCCGGGCAGGAGCCAAAGTAAAGGCCAAAGATTCCAGGGGGCACAGACCAATTGACTTGGCCAAGATCTACGGTCACCATCGATGTGCAAGGTTCGTTCATTCCTCTGCTGAACACGTCAACACACACTGAACTATCTGCTTACGGACATTGTATTGTTACATGTCCTCGAGAAGGTGGGGGTGAGCTGCCTTCCTGAGCCGCTGCAGTCCTCCTGCTGTGGGTTGAACCACAATGCCCTTCGGGAGGGAATGCCAGGGTTGTGACCCCGTGATGGTGATATATTTCCCAACTCAGGATGGTGAGTGGCTTGGAAGGGAACTTGAATCATAGAATCGTCACAGTGTGGAAACAGGCCATTTGGCCAATCAAGTCCACACTAACCCTTTTGAACAGCATTCTGTCCAGACCCAACCCCGTACCCTATCCCCAGCATTTCCCTCGTGCTGGACATGGTCAGTCCACCTAACCTGCACATCTTTGGACTCTGGGAGGAAACTGGGGCTCCCGGAGGAAACCCGCGCTGACAATGTGCAAACTCCGTAGAGAGAGACGCCTGAGGGTGGAGTCAAACCCAGGTCCCTGGCGCTGTGAGGCAGCAGTGCTAGCCACTGAGCCACCATGCCACCCACTGAAGGTGTTGGCGTTCCCATGTATTTGCTGCCTTTATTCTTCTGGATGGAAGTGGTCACGGGCTGGAATATCAGAATGCAGAAGTTATGCCACTGTTAAACAAGACCCAAGTTAGACCCCACTTGGCGAACTGTGAGCAGGTCTGAGCACCACACCTAAGCAAGGACAGATCGGCCTGGGAGGGAATAGAATGTCGGGTAATAGAAATGTTAGCTGGGCTTTGGCGGGGGGGCAAGATATAAGGAGAGATTATACAATTTAGGACTAGTTTCTCTGGAATGTAGAAGGTTATCTGATAAAGAGGTGATCTGATTAAAATCTTCAAGATATTTACAGGAAAAGATGAGTAGGCAAAGATAAGCTATTTCTGGGGATTGTAGAATCAGGGGGCATAGCCTGAGAGTTAGAGCCAGGCCATTAGGAAGCATTTCTATAAACAAAAGGGTGGGAGAGGTTTGGAACTTTCTTCCACAAACGACACTGCCTCAGTTGTAAATTTTAAATCTGAGATAGATAATGTTTTGCTTAGTAAAGGATTGAAGGGGGTCACAGATCTCAGTGAATGACGGGATAGGCTTGATGGGCTGAATGGCCTCCTCCTGTTAGTAAGATCCAGTGGTTTGGAAGGTGCTGTCTAAGGAGCCTTGGTGAATTTCTGCAGCGCACCTTGCAGCTGTTAACAGCGGCAGGAGAGGATGCAGAGTAGTCTTTGATGTTTTGACACATGACCTTCATATAGTAGAGGTGGTTCAGAAAAGTGATTATCTCACAAGCCGTGACTAAAAGAACACTTTAGAGTAGGAACTCCTGACACGGTGCCCCTGCACCCTTTTCTGGGAACACACGAGGCAGATCGGCTGTGATGTTATTGGACGGCAGAGCAGATTTGAGAGGCTCAATAGCCTGCTTATCCTGTCCCTGAACTGAATCCATTATGATCCTAACCAGTGGCCGCGCCTGTGAAGCACACTTGATGGACTCCTATATCGCATCGAAAGGATTCCATTGGTTGTGAGGCACACTGAGGTGTGAAGGGTGCTATAGAAATGCAGGTCTTCCTTTCCTCCTCAACCCGTCCCTTTCTGCTTCACACCGTGCTCTCTTTGCCATGAGCCTCAGGATTCACCGTTGTGCCCACAGGTATTTGGCTAACGTCATGTGGGAGGTGAGCCAGGCCGAGAATTTCAAGCAAACGAGGAAGTTACAGAAGCTGAAGCTTGTCTTACTGGACGATGAGAAATATCAGGCTGAAATCCACCAGGTTAGTCACTGCAAAGCAGTAAAATATTCAGTGGCTCTGCCTCCCTCACCCTTCTAATGCAAACAGGTTGAAATTAACACAACACTCCGAGAAAGAGATTGCCCTCATCATGAGTCCTAATTTTAAACCGTGCTCCCTGACTCAGGGCTGACCCACAGCAGGAAACACATTTCTGATGAAGGGTCTAGTCCCAAAACGTCAGCTTTTGTGCTTTGAGATGCTGCTTGGCCTGCTGTGTTCATCCAGCTCCACACTTTGTTATCTCGGATTCTCCAGCATCTGCAGTTCCCATTATCTCTGGCCCTTTTCATGTCCACCTGGCCAGAGCTATTCAGGGGTTTAGACATTTTCATCAAGTCGCCCCTCACCTTCTGAAACTCCAGTGAAACAAACCCAACTAGCCTGATAATAAGATAACAAAGTGTGAAGCTGGATGAACACAGCAGGCCAAGCAGCATCTCAGGAGCACACATTTCCTCATAAGATAACCCACTCATCCCCAGTATCGATCTGGCAAACCTCCTCTGCACTGCCTCCAATACAATCACATCCTTCCTTAAATAAAGTGACAAGAGCTGTCCACTGTATTTGAGATGTCATCCTAGCCATTTTCTTTAAATCATTCACAGAACAAGGGCGTCGCTGGCTGGGTCAGCATTTATTACCCATCCCTAATTGCCCAGAGGGCAGTTAAGAGTCAACCCCATTGCTGTGGGTCTGGAGTCACATGTAGGCCAGACCAGGTAAGGATGGCAGTTTCCTTCCCTCAAGGACATTAGTGAACCAAGTGGGATTTTTCCTGACAATCAGGAATTCATTTTTATTGAATTCAAATTCCAACATCTGCCGTGACAGGATTTGAACCCAGGACCCCAGAACATTCTGAATTAATGTTTTTAGCTTCTTTGTTCAGTTTTCGAAAGTAGGTCAAAAGGCCAAAGTATCACATTTAGTCAAGATAACAAGGTGTGGAGCTGGATGAACACAGCAGGCGAAGCAGCATCTCAGGAGCACAAAAGCTGACATCTACCATTGTTGGATTTGATCCGGTAGCCCGAGAGCATTAACCTGGGACTCGAATTTACTGATCAGATAACATTTAGGGTGGCACGGTGGCTCAGTGGTTAACACTGCAGCCTCACAGCACCAGGGACCCGGGTTTGATTCCAGCCTCGGGGCGACTGTCTGTGTGGAGTTTGCACATTCTCCCCGTGTCTGTGTGGGTTTCCTCCGGGTGCTCCGGTTTCCTCCCACAGTCCAAAGATGTACAGGCTCGGTGGATCGGCCGTGCTAAATTGCCCGTAATGTTCAGGGGTGTGTGGGTTGTAGGGGGTGGGTCTGGGTGGGATGCTTCAAGGCGCAGTGTGGCCTTGTTGGGCCGAAGGGCCTGTTTCCACACTGTAGGGAATCCAATCTAAAAACATTATCCATACATCACTGTCTCCCCACTTTTGCATTTTAAGTCTTTCAAATGTTGCAAATAGGAGCGATAGGCCCTCAGACCTGCGCTGCCGTTCAATATGATGATGACTGATGATCCCTATTACCACTTTCTCCCCACATTCTTTGGCCTTAAGAACTATATCTAACTCCCTTCTCGACAACATTCAATGTCTTGGCCTCAACCACTTTGGTGAATTCCACAGGCTCCCCACTCTCTGAGTGAAGACATTTCTCCACATTCTCAATCCAAAATGCTGTATCCCATATCCTTAGGATGTGATTCCCCTGGTGCTGGACAACCCAGTCACTGGGAACATCCTTTTAATTGAATATGTGATGAAGTAGCATTATCACCATCGCATGGTGAGAAGGGTCTAGGCCTGAAACATCAGCCTTCCTGCTCCTCTGATGCTGCTGGGCCTGCTGTGTTCATCCAGCTCCACACCTTGTTATCTCGGTCTGAGGCCTGCTGTGTTCATCCAGCTCCACACCTTGTTATCTCAGAAATCGCACGACACCAGATTATAGTCCAACCAGTTTACTTGGAATCTCAGGCTTTTGGAGCCTCTCTCCTCCTCCAGGCGTTAGTGAGAGATAGCATCAGGCACAGGATTGAAAAGTGAAAGATCAAAGGGTCACCCCACTGATGCGAATGTGTTGAACAAACCTAAGATGCTGCTAAATCTTTAATCAGTTAGAAAGGATTACCATGCAAATTCCCGAATTTCTTTCAAGTCCCTGCCCTGAGATAACTAAAGGTTTTATCAATTCCCTCGGTAATACCAAAGGTCAGACAATGCATTTTAGGTGCGAGGCCTTGTTTAGAATCTGGCTGTGAACCAACTTGGAGTCAGACTGGTTTTATTTCTGCAGCGGGAATTCATAAAATGCCACATTTTACTGTCTACAAGTTGTGTGGTTTTTGAACAAAATAGAACATATCTGCAATTACAAATCTGCAAATGTAAATTCACCCCATCGATTTGAGTGTGTGTGTGCGTGCGTGCATGGGCACGTGCACGTGTGCGTGTATGTGCGTGTATGTGTGAGGGAGACAGAGAGAGTGTGTGTGTGTGTGTGAGAAAGAGAGAGAGACAGTGTGTGTGTGTGTGTGAGGGAGACAGAGTGTGTGTGTGTGTGTGAGAGAGAGAGAGAGACAGTGTGTGTGTGTGTGTGTGTGTGTGTGTGTGTGTGAATGTGAGAGAGACAGTGTGTGTGTGTGTGAATGTGAGAGAGACAGAGTGTGTGTGTGTGTGTGTGTGTGTGTGTGTGTGTGTGTGAATGTGAGAGAGACAGAGAGAGAGTGTGTGTTTGTGTGTGTGTGTGTGACAGAGTGTTTGTGTGTGTGTGAGAGAGACAGTGTGTATGTGTGTGTGTGTGTGTGAGAGACAGTGTGTGTGTTTGTGTGAATGTGAGAGAGACAGAGTATGTGTGTGTGTGTGAGAGAGAGACAGTGTGTGTGTGTGTGTGAGAGAGACAGTGTGTTTGTGTGAATGTGAGAGAGACAGAGAGTGTGTGTGTGTGTGAATGTGAGAGAGACAGAGAGAGAGTGTGTGTTTGTGTGTGTGTGAGAGACAGTGTTTGTGTGTGTGTGAGAGAGACAGTGTGTTTGTGTGAATGTGAGAGACAGAGAGTGTGTGTGTGTGTGAATGTGAGAGAGACAGAGAGAGAGTGTGTGCTTGTGTGTGTGTGAGAGACAGTGTTTGTGTGTGTGTGAGAGAGACTGTGTGTGTGTGTGTGTGTGTGTGTGAATGTGAGAGAGACAGTGTGTGTGTGTGTGTGTGTGTGTGTGTGTGAGAGAGAGACAGTGTGTGTGTGTGTGTGAGAGAGACAGTGTGTTTGTGTGAATGTGAGAGAGACAGAGAGTGTGTGTGTGTGTGAATGTGAGAGAGACAGAGAGAGAGTGTGTGTTTGTGTGTGTGTGAGAGACAGTGTTTGTGTGTGTGTGAGAGAGACAGTGTGTTTGTGTGAATGTGAGAGACAGAGAGTGTGTGTGTGTGTGAATGTGAGAGAGACAGAGAGAGAGTGTGTGTTTGTGTGTGTGTGAGAGACAGTGTTTGTGTGTGTGTGAGAGAGACTGTGTGTGTGTGTGTGTGTGTGTGTGTGTGTGAATGTGAGAGAGACAGTGTGTGTGTGTGTGTGTGTGTGTGTGTGAGAGAGAGACAGTGTGTGTGACTGTGTGTGAGAGAGACAGAGTGTGTTTGTGTGAATGTGAGAGAGACAGAGTGTGTGTGTGTGTGAGAGAGACAGAGTGTGTGTGTGTGAGAGAGACGGAGTGTGTTTGTGTGAACGTGAGAGAGACAGAGTGTGTGTGTGTGAATGTGAGAGAGACAGAGAGTGCACGCGTGCGCATGTGTGTGTGAGAGTGTGTGTATGTGTGAGTGTATAGTGGGGCGGGGACACCTGTAGCACATGAACCTAAGACCCTGGTTGAGGTCGTCCTCATGGGAACCAAACCTGGCTGTCAGCCTCTGCTCGGCGACTTTGTTGTTGTGTATCCTGAAAGCTGCATTGGAAGGCGTTTACCCGAAGATCAGAGGCTGAATGTCCGTGATCACCGAGGTGATCCCTCACCGGGAGGGAACATTCCTGTCTGGGCATTATTATGCAGTGTCCATCCGTTGTCATAGCGTCTGCATGGTCTCGCCACCAGGCCTCGGGGCACCCTTGTCTGCAGTGTATGAGATGGACAACACTGGCCGAGTTACCTGCCGTGCACATGGGGCGTGTTGTTCCCATGTGTGACGGTAGTGTCCATGGTCATGATCTGACATGTCTTACAGAGGTAACCGTTACAGGGTTGTGTAGGCGATGTTGTTCTGAAGGCTGTGAACAGTGGTCTGTTTAAGGTTTGGGGGGGGGATCTTTTGAAGGCGAGACGTGGCAGAGTGGCCAAAGAAGGAGTCGAATTGGACCCCTCCAGAGAGCTACTGCCCTAGGCTCAACATGTCTGCTCAAGCCATCAGGAGATTCATTAACCCCAGGTTTATCAGCCGCGCTCACAAGGCAGCGCAGAACATCATCCAGGCTCTCAAGACCAATCACAACATTGTCATCGAGCCAGCAGATAAAGGAGGAGCCGTTGTCATACAGAGTAGAATGGATTACCGCAAGGAATTGTACTGACAGCTGGACAAGCAGGAACGCTGCAGGCAACTATCTGCCAATCCGATCAAAGAATACACCCATGAACTGCACAGACTGGTGAAGACTTTTGACCCAGTCTTTCAGAGTACCCTACGCACTGCCATCCCATGTACTTCTCACATAGGAGAGTCCTACTGCCTTCCAAAGATACACAGAGCCAACACACCTGGATGTGCCATTGTATCAGCCATTGGGACCCTGTGTGAGAACCTCTCTGGCTATGTTGAGGACATCTTGAAACCCACTGTACAGGGAACGCCCAGCTTCTATTGCGACACCACAGATTTCTAACAGAAACGCAGCACCCACGGACCAATCAAACCGGGAATATTCCTCATCACAATGGACATTTTGCACTATAGACCAGCATTCTCCGCGACAATGGCTTCACCGCTACAGCCTCAGTATTCAATACCATGAACTGCCAATTTCCTGGTGCCATCCTTTTACTCATCTGCTCCATCCTCAACCACAACGTCTTCCCCTTCGACAACCAGTTCTCCATCCAGGCACACAGAACAGCTACGGGAAATCAGATTTTCTCCCCACTATGCCAACATTTTCATGCACAGGTTCAAACAAGACTTCTTTGCTGCACAGAACCTCTGACCAATGCCATGTATTTTCTTCCTTTGCTTTCATGATGAGAAATCACTGAAACAGCAGAAGGGTCTCGGCCCAAAACATCAGCCTTCCTGCTCCTCTGATGCTGCTTGGCCTGATGTGTTCATCCAGCTCCACACCGTGTTATCTCATAGCGATATCAACAAGTTTCATTCCACCATCAGATGTACCATGGACTACTCTTCAGAATCAGTATCATTCTCAGACACACACATCTCTATCAGGGACGTGTACCTCAGAATCTCTCTCTACAGCAAGCCCATGGATAAACTCACGATGCTGCACTTCTCTAGTTTCCATCGGAAGCATATTAAGAGAGGCCACCCTCTGCGGGCAGGCCCTGCGCGTACGCAGGATCTCTTTGAATGAGGAGGAACATGATGGGCGCTTGAACGTTTAAGGATCCCCTCATAAGAATGGGTTATGACACTCAGCTCATTGATCGCCAGTTCCAACGCGCCACAGTGAAAAACTGTAATGGCTACCTCAGAAGACAGAGATGGAATATGACCAATAGAGTACCTTTTGTCATCCAGTACTTCCCTGGAGTGGAGAAACTACACCATGTTCATTGTAGCCTTCAACATGTCATCAATGACAATGAACATCTCACCAAGACCATCCCTGCACCTCCTCTTCTCGCCTTCAAACAACCACCAAACCTTAAACAGACCATTGCTCGCAGATAACCACCCAGCCTTCAGGACATCGATCACACCACGGCAAGACATGTCAGATCATCGACATGGAGACCACCATCACATGTGGGAATAGAGCAGGTAGTCATGTGGCCCGGCAAATGTTGTCTCTCTCATACCCTGCAGGCAAGGACACCCCGAGGCTTGGTATATTGGTGACACCATGCAGACGCTGCAACAACAGATGAATGTTCCCTGGCTGTCGGGGACATTCAGCTTCAGAGCTTCGGGTAAACATTCTCCAAAGCAGATTTTGGGAAATGTAACAATGCAGATTCGCTGAACAGGGGCTGATGGCCAAATTCAGTTCAATAGACAATAGGTGCAGGAGTAGGCCATTCGGCCCTTCAAGCCAGCACCACTATTCATTATGATCATGGCTGATCATCCACAATCAGTATCCTGTTCCTGCCTTATCCCCATAACCCTTGATTCCACTATCTTTAAGAGCTCTGTCTATCTCTTTCTTGAAAGTATCCTGAGAGTTGGCCTCCACTGTCTTCTGGGGCACAGCATTCCATATATCCACCACTCTCTGGGTGAAGAAGTTTTTCCCCAACTCTGTTTTAAATGGCCTACCCCTTATTTTTAAACTGTATCCTCTGGTTCTAGACTCAACCATCAACGGAAACATGCTTCCTGCCTCCAGAGTGTCCAATCCCTTAATAATCTTATACGCCTCAATCAGATCCCCTCTCATCCTTCTAAACTCCAGCGTATATGAGCCCAGTCACTCCAATCTTTCAACATATGATAGTCCCGCCATTCTGGGAATTGACCTCGTGAATCTATGCTGCACTCCCTCAATAGCAAGAATGTCCTTCCTCAAATTTGGAGACCAAAACTGCACACAATACTCCAGGTGCGATCTCACCAGGGCCCTGTACAGCTGCAGAAGGACCTCTTTCCTCGTATACTCAATTCCTCTTGTTATGAAGGCCAGCATGCTATTAGCTTTCTTCACTGCCTGCTGTACCTGCATGCTTGCTTTCATTGACTGATGTACAAGAACACCTAGATCTCGTTGTGCTTCCCCTTTACCTAACCTGACTCCATTTAGATAGTAATCTGCCTTCCTGTTCTTGCCACCAAAGTGTATAACCTCACATTTATCCACATTAAACTGCATCTGTCATGCATCCGTCCACTCACCGAGCCTGTCCAAGTCACCCTGTATTCTAATAACATCCTCCTCACATTTCACACTGCCACCCAACTTTGTGTCATCAGCAAATTTGCTAATGTTACTTCTAATGCCTTCATCTATATCATTAATATATATCGTAAACAGCTGCAGTCCCAGCACCGAACCTTGTGGTACCCCACTGGTCACTGCCTGCCATTCCGAAAGGGACCCGTTTATCACTACTCCTTGCTTACTGTCAGCCAGCCCATTTTCAATCCAACTCAGTATTTTGCCCCCAGTACCATGTGCCCTAATTTTGCTCACCAATCTCCTATACGGGACTTTATCAAAGGCTCCCATGTGGATGGCCTCAACTTGGATCTTGGATTCATGTTACGCCACGGGTGACCCCACCCCATTATACACTCTCACTCACTCCTCACACTCACACACGCGCTTATGCACTCTCTTCCCTACACATGCACACTGTCTCCCTCTCACTCAAGCACACACACGCGCATATGCACAAACTCTTGGCCCCACTCCACACACACACACACAAATCGATGGGGTGAATTTACATTTGCAGATTTGTAATTGCAGATATGTTCTATTTTGTTCAAAAACCACACAATTTGTAGACAGTCAAATGTGGCATTTTATGAATTCCCGCTGCAGAAATAAAACCAGTCTGACTCCAAGTTGGTTCACAGCCAGATTCTAAACAAGGCCTCGCACCTAAAATGCATTGTCTGACCTTTGGTATTACCGAGGGAATTGATAAAACCTTTAGTTATCTCAGGGCAGGGACTTGAAAGAAATTCGGGAATTTGCATGGTAATCCTTTCTAACTGATTAAAGATTTAGCAGCATCTTAGGTTTGTTCAACACATTCGCATCTGTGGGGTGACCCTTTGATCTTTCACTTTTCAATCCTGTGCCTGATACTATCTCTCACTAACACCTGGAGGAGGAGAGAGGATCCAAAAGCCTGAGATTCCAAGTAAACTGGTTGGACTATAATCTGGTGTCGTGCGATTTCTGAGATCACCTCTTTGGGGTGCTCTGTCTCCCTTTAGAGGAATTAGTGAGATTAACTTCGGGTGAGGGGCAAGGCTGAGAAGGCAGGATCTTGATGGTAACCTCAGCCAGTGGGGAAAGTGACCCCTGGCAGTGCCACACTGCATCATAGTACACGGAGTAAAGCACTGGACCATCGATAACTGAAAGGCTTGCCTGCGACTGAGGCAAAAAAATGTGGCAGTTCCTCTGCACCGTCTTCCCAATTGCCCCAAAGTTTGCCTTTGTCAGTAGGTAATGTTTGCATTAATGAAGGTTTACAACGTATTATCGTGAGCTGTTGGCTCGTGTTGCTGCAGGCAGAGATGGAATCCATTGTCAACAAATCCTACCGACTGTGGTTAGACAAGAAGCAACTGTCCCACCTTCTGAGGCTATCGAGTAGTTTTGTCAAGCCACGGGCAACGACAGCTGATCACGTGGCCAGTCAGCTGAGGGAGTCGGTGAAGATCGAAGGGAGGAGCAGCGATTGGGATAGTTACAAACTGGTACCCTTCACCAAACAGACTGGGCCTTGCCGACCCCAGGGGAAAACACAGTGGGAGAAGTCAGAGCCGAAAACCGGGACCTGCTCCACTCTCCGTCAGGGTGTCTGCTGGCCAAAGCCAATTTGGAACCCCAGCACCAATCCCTCTTCCCCTCCTACGGCCGATACCTCCAGGCAGATAGGGGGCGATCAGCAAATCAACCTGAACTTAATGCTGCAGCAGCATGATTTTGGGATCTTGTATGAGTTAGCGCAGAACCAGCGGGGCCAGCTCGTGCTGAAGACCAAAGTTGGGGATAAGACCTGGCCATTACCCAGCCTGCCCCTCAACACCATCAAGCGGGAACTGTTCGCCCATCGTGGTGACCAGCGGATAAGGATTCCTGATGAATTCATGGCAGTCGACGTCCTCAAACTTCCCAAGAAGCGGCACACAGGCAAAGATAAGGCCGTGGTAGACATGTACTTGCGTGAGTGGGTAAAGCAGGACACGTCCTGTCAGGTATCTTCACCCTCCAGCCGCCAGTCCCAAAACAGGGGCCAGCCCAGCGCAGCTTTCACACCATCAACACTTACTTCAAAGGGGCAGAAAATGCTACCGCCTCAAACCCCCAGAAATACACTGCGCTCACTTGATCCAATCAGAGCCCCAGTGCAGAGACAAGAGCTCTGTGATACAGGGAGACACACCCAATCCTGTACTATCTCACCGGGGCTGACATCAGATAGAGCCATGGTCCATGGACAGTATTGGCGCTCTGCAATTATGGAAACTCACTGACATGTGTAACTTCCCAAGTCCCCAGCAGCCATTTAACCCCCTACCCTAGCCACATGCTCACTTCCCCCCCCCCACCCAATCACACACTCTGCACCCATTTGCTGCCCCTCCCACAGCCTCGTGCCCACTCTCCCCCATCACACACTCCCCACCCATTTACTCCCTCTCCCACAGCCCCATCTCCACTCCCCAAAATCACAGACACTACACCCATTTACTCCTCCTCCCCCAGCCCGGTGTCCACTCTCTCCCCATCACACACACTAAACCCATTTGCGCCCCCTCCCACAGCCCTGTGTCTACTCCGCACCCTCCCCCCCATCACACACTCTATAGCAGCAGTCTGAGGGTCAGTGTCTCCAAGTGACCATTGAGACGCACCCATCTCTGTTCAGGCCTGAGATTTGTCTGGATGTGAAGCTGAAAGCAGTGGAGAGCTGCGTTGGGGAGTGAGTGCACACTGACGGTGGTAACTGTTTAATTGCCATCTTACACCCAATCTGAGTTTGCAAACCGACAGGTCATTCCCAGCAAGTCTTTGCAATAAGAATCTGTGCAGCTGCAGTCTGTGTCCTTTGTGGAAAAAGCAGCTGATTATAGCACACTGCATACAGCACACATCCTTAAAGATGGCATTTTTCCAGAATTCCTTCAGATCACGATGGGAAATGATCATGTGAGTGGACTCACGACTAGACACAGAGTCCAGGGAATTCAAATTCCATAAAATAAATCTGGAACTCAGAGGAACAAAAGCTGTCTTCAGTGACCATGAGATGACAAGGTTGTATTAAAATCAGTCCAGTTTGCTTACGTCCTCTGTGAAAGGATAGTGGTCATTTTTAAACATTCTGGCTAAAATCCACAATCTCTTCTGAAATGGTTGCAAATGGTGGCTCAGACCCCCACCCACAGGGCAGTCAGGGATTATCAGCGCATTGCAGACAAACCTGAAATGCCTAACCTTGTGAATGCATCGAAAGTATAAATCATTACCTGATTTCAGCAGCAAGGTGACAATGTTAGCTAGAGTTTCTATTGCTGATCCCTCCCAGTTAGCCCTGTATTGATCCCTGAACACTACTGGTACTGTCTCTCAGAATGGAACAGTTTGCTGTCACGTGCAGTGGGGGCCCTTACACAAACAGACACCGCCTCAGACGTCAAAAGTTTACAGCAGCGATGGCCATTCAGCACATTCCCCCCAGCCCCAATCTACACTGATCAAAAAGAGAGCCGTCCCACTTCCCAGCATTTGGTCCATGGTCCTGTAGATTAGTCAAGTGTACATGTCCCATTTTAAAATGTGATGACAAGACTTTCTGTCGCGATCTCCCTTTTGGAGAGTGAGTTCCAACCAGCTTTACCCTCTAGACAAAAAGGTTTCTCAATTGCTTTCTGATTGGAGGTCATTGATGGAAGGATAAGAGTTCCCCAGTGCTAGACCTTGTCATTGAGAAGGACCTGCACCATGAATGGAAAATGTGAGTGAAGGAGGCACATTGTATGGAGATGACAATCTAACGAAGTGACAGACTCCAAAGCAACCCAGTGAAACTCCCGTTTGGATAAACCCACACCCATTTCTTTCTCAGCTGGCGAAAATAATCCCACGGTAGTATTGCGAACACTAGGAAACATATCCCTGGCAACCCCAGTTAATGTCTCTCTCTTAAAGAGCAGCTAAAACAAATCATCTTGTTATTCGTCACGTGGCTGCTTTTGGGATCTTGCTGTGTGCAAATTGGCTGCTCTGTTTCCGATATCACAATATGGACTACACTTCAATAAGTACTTTGCTGGCTGCAAAGCAAATTGCCAAATGTGCTAGAGACGTAAGACCTTTATTTTCACTGCAGCAAGAGCATTTACAACAGGATTCCAGATCTAGGTGCTTGGTGTTTCAACCTGAGGGTTTAACAATTGAGATACAGTTTCAATAACCATAATCCAACATCAATCCAGCTCCCTCTCACTGTCACTCAGTAACTCTTCTCTCCCCCAGTGCACTGCATTACTGACTATATCTCTATTGATGTTAATCCAGCTCCCTCACAGTCACTCATTAACCCCTCTCCCTCAGCACCCTGTGTTATTGACCGCATCTCTGCTGATGTTAATCCCTCTCCTTCACACTGTTACTCAGTAACCCTTCTCTCCAACAGTGCAGTGTTACTGACTGTATCTCTACTGTTAATCCAGCTCCCTCATACTGCCACTCAGTAACCCCTCTCCCCCTGTGCCCTGTGTTACTGACTGTATCTGTACTGACGTTAATCCCTCTCCCTCATACTGCCACTCAGTAACCCCTCTCCCCCTGTGCCCTGTGTTACTGACTGTATCTGTACTGATGTTAATCTAGCTCCCTCACACTGTCACTCAGTAACCCCTCTCCCCCAGCTCCCTGTGTTACTGTCTGTATCTGTACTGATGTTAATCTAGCTCCCTCACACTGTCACTCAGTAACCCCTCTGCCAGCGCCGTGTTACCGATTGTATCTCTACAGATGTTAATTCAGCTCCCGCACACTGTCACTCAATAAACCCTCTCCCCCAGCATTCTGTGTTACTGACTGTATCTCTAGTGTTAATCCAGCTCCCTCACACTGTCACTCACTAACCCCTCTCTCCCCTGCGCCCTGTATTACTGACTATATCTTTGCTGATGCTAATCCAGGTCCCTCACACTGTCACTCAGTAGCCCCTCTCCCCACCACTTTTTACACCCCCCAGGTGCCTTCTACTACTGATTGTATCTCTCCTTACGTTAATACTGCTTCTTTGAGCATCAACCTTGCAGTACAAGCAGCAAGTTCTGGGGATGATTGGAAAACACAAGACACCTAAAAGCAAATGCACAAGGCTCTTTTTAAAAACAGCCAAAGGGAGGGACCCTGCCGATGACGTTGAACTGAACCAAAAAGGGTGTGAAACTGAACAAGGTTTACTGGAAGCATCATGGCCATGTACAGTATTCATCCACTCCATGAGAAAATGTCAACATTTACACTGAATACATCATGTGGGCAGCTTCAATCAAGCCCTCTCCAAATGGAACAAGATTTGCTTTTTTTGTTTGAAGTCCTTCGAAATTCCAAAATCTGTGCAAAAATAATGCTTTTGAAATCTTCAACCAATATTCCTTCATGGAGGAGGGACCATTTAAAGAACAAAAACAAAAATCAAAAGAAATCCCAAATTAAAGTCCAAAGCAGGAGCTCATAATTCTCCAGGTCAGTAAGTCTCTTGGTCTCTCAGCTCCAACCTCCTGCACCTCGTCCATTACATTGACAAGAGTTCATGAACACACACAGTCAGTAAATCTTCTGTCGACTGGGCAGGATTGCCTCTTTGATGAAGGTGAAGATCACTAGGATTCCTGATCTCTTGCTCCTCTTTCCCTTTGTAAAGTAGTTTGATACAACGTCATCTGTGGAAAATTAAAGAAACCATGAACTAACCCACAAACCACCCCATCAAACTAACTTTTCATAGAGTTGTTCAACACAGTAACAGACCCGTTGGTCCAACCCATCCATGCCGCTCAGATACCCTAAATTAATCTAGTCCCATTTGCCAGTATGTGACCCATATCCCTCTAAACTCTTCCTATTCATGTTCCCATCCAGATGCCTTTTAAACGTTGTAACTGTACCAGCCTCCACCACTTCCTCTGGCAGCTTATTCCATCCACGCAAAGTACACAAAGCAGAACAGCAGCACTTATAAAGGAGTTTTCAAAAGAAATGGATACCCAAGAAGCACAATCTGCTGTTACCTCCGAGAAAGACCACACCAGGAAGACACAACATGGCCAGACACACTCGTCACCCTACTGCACATCAACGACATTTCAGAGATGACCACAAAACTACTCAGACCCCCAGGTATCTGAGTCGCCCACAAACCAACAACCACTTTATGACAGCTACTGACAAACATAACGGATCCCATAGCCACAACCAGCAAAACAGGTGAAAGATACATAATACCATGCAAGGTCTGTGAGAAACATTACTTTGGCCAAACTGGAAAGAAATTGACAATAGGGTTACACGAACACCATCTAGACACCAAGAGTCACAATCAATTCTCACTTGTCTCACTACACGCCGACAGCAGGGGAGGGGGGGGGGGCATGAATTCAACTGGGACAACACATCCACAATCGCACAAGCCAAACAGAAACACACCAGGGAATTCCTGGAGGCCTGGTATTCCAACCGGAACTCCATCAACAAACACATTGAATTAGACAATAACATGTGAGGCTGGATGAACACAGCAGCTCCTGAGATGCTGGTTGGCCTGCTGTGTTCATCCAGCCTCACATTTCATTATCTTGGATTCTCCAGCATCTGCAGTTCCCATTATCACATTGAATTAGACCCTGTGTACAAACCACTGAGAAACAGAACTGGAAGTGATACCCAACACCCCAACAAACCAAGGCATATAAATAATAAACAGGACAGAACACTGATGCTTCACCGGAGGCACACTGACAATGTTACCTAGCAGAGTAACAAAATGTCTGCAACCAAACACAATGACTTGATGAGCATATTGACAACCTCATCCAAATCCCAAGCTACAAATCTTCTTGAAAAAAGTTGCCCCTTAGGTCCCTTTTACACCTATCCTCTGTGCCCTCTAGTTTTGGGTTCCCCTATCCTGGGGAAAAGACCTTGTCTATTCACCCTAACCATGCCCCTCATGATTTTATAAACCTCTATAAGATCACACCTCAGCCTCAAATGCTCCAGAGAATATGGCCCCAGGCTATTCAGCCTCTCCCTGTAGCTCAGACCCTCCAACCCAATCTTTTCTGAACCTTTTCAAGTTTAACAACGTCTTTCCTGTAACACAGAGACCAGAATTAAACACTGTATTCCAAAAGTGACCTAACTAATGTCCTGTACAGCTGCCCAACTCCCTTACTCAACACTATGACCAATAAAGACAAGCATACCAAATACCTTCACTACCCTTGCAACCAGCCCCTCAAACTAACACACTAGAGGTGGCAGCATAAGGGTATGCATTCAGGAGGGAACTGCTCTAGCTGCCATCAACATTAACTCTCAATCCCGTGAACCTCCTGCTGATTACCACGTTCTGCTGAGAAATCAATATTCCTCCATTTCAAACCTCGCATATTGAGAGTGTGGGCGGCACGGTGGCTCTGTGGTTAGCACTGCAGCCTCACAGCACCAGGGACCCGGGTTCAGTTCCAGCCTCGGGCAACTGTCTGTGTGGAGTTTGCACATTCTCCCCGTGTCTGCGTGGGTTTCCTCCGGGTGCTCCGGTTTCCTCCCACAGTCCAAAGATGTGCTGGCTAGGTGGATTGACCATGCTAAACTGCCCGTAGTGTTCAGGGGTGTATGGGTTACAGGGGGATGGGTCTGGGTGGGATGCTTCAAAGGGCGGTATGGACGTGCTGGGCCGAAGGGCTTGTTTCCACACTGTAGGGAATCTAATCTAACCAGCACCACTCTAATCAAAAGCTGTTTTCACCACTTTTCAGGAAGAGAGTTCAAAGAGAACTCACACTTCAGAGAAAAAAAACACTCCTGATATCAGCTCATCACTTTAATGAGAGGTTATCTGAACATTGAACAAAGAACAGTGCAGCACAGTACAGGCCCTTTGGCCCATGATGTTGTGCTGAACTTTTACCCTAAACCTAAGGGCTATCTAACCCCCACCCCTACCTTATACTATCATCCATATGCCTATCTAATAGCCGCTTAAATGCCCCTAATGAGGCTGACTCCACTACCCTCTCTGGCAATGCATTCCAAGCCCTGACCACACTGAGTGAAGAACCTACCCCTGACGTCTCCCCTATATCTATCTCCACTCACTTTAAAACTATGCCCCCTTATAATAGCTACCTCCACCCTAGGAAAAAGTCTCCGGCTGTCTACTCTATCTATATCTCTGATCATTTTGTACATCTCTATCAAATCACCTCTCATCCTTTGTCATTCTAAAGAGAAAAGCCCTAGCTCTCTCAACCTTTCCTCATAAGAGCTTCCCACGCACACACGCATGAGAATTCCTAGAAGCATGGCATTCCAACTGGAACTCCATCAACAAACACATTGGCTCCAAATCAATCTACCAGCCCCGGAGAAAAAAAACAGGAAATGACATCACCAACCCAAGGAAACCTAACCGGATAAATAGAAAGCGGGACATAACACCAGCGCTTCATTGGAGGCTCACTGATGATGTTACCTAGAATGGGGATGAAACGTCTGAAAACTAACATTCCAGCTCAGCGAGCAAACTCACATCCAGAACCTTCCCTCCATTTCATGCAACATCCTAGTAAATCTCCTCTGCACCTTTTCCAACACTTCCATGTCTTTCCTGAAATGAGGCGACCAGAACTGGACACAATACTTCAGATGTGGCCGAACCAGGCTTTTGTATAGCTGGAGCATAACTTCACGGCTCTTGAACTCATTTCCTCTAGTAATGAAAGCAAACACACCATACGTCTTCTTACAACTCTCACAAACAGAAGAGGGCCCAGAACAGATCCTTGTAGTACACCATTGGTAACTGAGCACCATGTTAAATATTTTCCATCCACTACCACTCTTTGTCTTCTAAGGGTCAGCCAATTCTGAATCCAATCTGCCACATTTCCCCCTATCCCATGCCTCCTTACCTTGTGCATGAGCCTACCATGGGGAACCTTATCAAACACCTTGCTTAAATCCACAGGACCAGGCTCAATGCCAGAGACCTGGCCGCAATGGTCTTCACCAGTAGGTCATCCCCACCAACTCCCCCAACTGTATCCAAAATGGTACACTTATTATTGAGGGGAATGGCCACAGGGGATCCCTGCACTGCCTGCCTGTTCCCCTTCCCCTTCCTGACAGTCACCCAGCTACCTTTTTCCTGTACCTGGGGTGTGACCACCACCTTATAACTCCTCCCTTTGACAGGAGTTTGAATTTGAATTAAACATACATGCACCAGAGGGACCACCGGTTTCAAATAGCGAAGTAGTGAAATGTTTTCTCTAACATTGAGTATCTGGTAATGGAAGGAGAATCCTCGAACATGAACAGCACTTTGTTACGCAAGGGGGTGGAAAGTGATCAGGGTAGGCAGGATTGTAGATCTGAGATTACAATCAGACCAGCCACTACCTTATGAAATGGCTGAGCAGGCTCAAGGAGCTGATTTATTTTTAATCCATTCACAGGTTGTGGGCATCCTTGCCTGCGATAGTATTTATTGTCCATCCCAAATTATGAGTCAATCACATTGCTGTGCGTCTGGAGTCGCTTGTAGGTCAGACCGGGTAAGGAATGCAGTTTCCTTCCCTCAAAGGGCATCCGTGAACCAGGTGTGATTTCCCCCCAAAAATCAGCAATAGTTTGAGAGTCATTAGGCTCTTAATTCTAAATGTTTTATTTAATTCAGATTCCACTGTGGCAGGATTTGAGCTCAGGTCTCCAGAACATTACCTGCGCCTCTGCTTTAATAGTCTGGCAATAATTCCACTATGTCATCACTTGCTCATGGACACCCCTTTATTTTTAACACAACGCTCTATTCCCAGCAAAAGAGGTAAACATCACTTCCACATCAATCCTGTCAGGACCCCTCTGGTGCTTGTAGATTTAATTCAAATTCACTGCTCATGCTTCTAAACTCCACTGATACAAGTCCAGCCTGTCCATTCTTTCCGAAGACAACCCACCCAGTTCGGGTATTACTCTGACAAACCTTCTCCGAACCGTTTCCAATGCATCTCTTACTAAATGAGACCAATACTACGCACACCACCCCAGGTGTAGCCTCACCAATGTCCCGTTTAACCAAAACATTTCCTCCATACACTTGATTTCACTTTCCTTCATGATAAATGATAACCTTCTATTAGCTGTCCTAATCACTGGTTATAACTGCATATTAATCTGTTACCATGCAGACACTAAAACACCAGATCTCTCTGCATGCCAGAGTTCCACACTGTTTAAATGAGATGTTCTTTTTAAATTCTGCCTGCCAACACGGACAATTTCACATGTCCTTATATTATACTCACAATATTGGTTTCACAACTCACTTTCTGAGCTATCGTTATGGCATCAGCAAACTTAGCAATAAGATCAGCAGAACCAGTCACTCATAACTCCCCAAAGCCTGCCCACCATCTACAAGGCACAAGTCAGGAGTGTGATGGAACACTCCCCACTTGCCTGGATGGGGGCAGCCCCAACAACACTCAAGAAGCTCGACACCATCCAGGACAAAGCAGCCACTCGCCTGGCACCACATCCACTCCTGCGCTACTGATGCTCAGCAGCAGTGTGTATCATCTGCAAGATGCACTGCAGAAATTCACCAAACGTCCTCAGACAGCACCTTCCAAAGCCATAACCAACAACAAAAACAAAAATTGCTGGAAAAACTCAGAAGGTCTGGCAGCACCTGTAGAGAGAAATCGAGAGTAAATGTTTCTGGTACAGTGACCCCTCCTCAGAACTGATAGTAATGAGGAAATGTCGGTTTGTATGCAGAAGGTGAGGTGAGAGGAGACAAAGCAGTAAATGATAGGTGGGAAGAGAGCCTAAAGAAAAAGTAGAACAGCTGGACAGACAAAGGAACAGCCAACATCTGTCTCTGGTTTGCTGCAGTTCTCCAGTGAAGCTCAATACAAGCTGGAAGAACAACACCTCATTTTCCACTTGGGGACCCTGCGGCCCTCTGGACTCAATATTGAGTCCAATAACTTAAGGGTCAGAACTCGCCCATGTCCCAGCCCCCCCAACACCGACACAAGTTCATAACAAGGCCTTGTTATGACACAGTCTGCTATGACACACAACCTCTTGATAGCCACTAACAGTCCTCATTAACAGCTATTCAGCCTCCCAGCCTGATCATCATTCACTCCTTTTTCTGTCCAACTATTCTTCTCTCGCTCTTTGGGCTCTATCCCCACCTACTGTTTACTCCTTAATGTCTCCCCCTACCCCTACTCTATCATCTGCGTGTAAACCGACACTTTCCTCCCTACCATCAGTGCTGAGGAAGGGTCACTCGACCCAAAATTTTTCTCTCCACACAGACTGCCAGACCTGATGAGCTTCTGTTCTTGATTTACAGCATCCACTGTTCTTTTGGTTTTTACCTTCCAAACCCTCGGCCACTTCTAATTAGAAGGACAGATACATGGGAACACCACCAGTTTCAAGTTCCCCTCCAAGCCACTCGCCATCCTGGCCTTAGAAATATATCGCCGTTCCTTCACTGTTGCTGGGTCAAAATCTTGGAATTCCCTCCCTAACGGCACAGAGTGTATCTGATCCCCCATGGATAGCAACAGTTCAAGAAGGCAGCGCACCATAACCTTCTCAAGGGCAGTTAGGGACAGGCAACATACTCTGGCCCAGCCAGTGACAGTTACATGCTATGAGTGATTGAAAATATGATCATTCAACCCAAAGACCAGCCAAATTAACCATTTAGCACATAAACCAATCCACCAACTGACCAACACACCAGCAATTTTTCATCAACTTGAGCAGGCCTCACTCACCTCCCTGCTGAATCGTGGATGGGAGGACATTCTCTCCAGCAGAAAGTGACACAAAGAAGGAGAAAGGGGTTATCCACAGGCACAGTGTGAAGTAAGCCAGTACCTGAAAGAATACAGAAAAACCAAGTGCTTTAACTGGTAACCAAACAGGTGAGTACATAAACAAACAAGACAGGTCGTAATTACAAAATGAATAACCTCTCGCTTCCCTTCATTAAAATCTATAGGCCCTTTGTTGCTCACCCATGCATCCAGTCTATACCTCTTTGCAGCATGTTCTGATCTAATCTAGCATGGCTCAGACAGCAGGCCCCTGGAGTGTTAATGAAAAATCCTTTATACTGAGAGGTTTATGCTCAACTAAACATCAGAGGCATTAAATAAAAACTGAAAGAACTGCGGATGGTGTAAATCAGGAACAAAAACAAAGTTGCTGGGAAAGCTCAGTTCTGAGAAAGGGTCACCGGACCCAAAGCGTTAACTCTGTTTTCTCCTACACAGATGCTGCAGACCTGTTGAGCTTTTCCAGCAACTTTGTTTTTGTTCCTGATTTACAGCATCCACAGTTCTTTTGGTTTTTATTTAGTATTTAAGTCATTGCCACATCTCTTTCAGGCCTGCCCACCTTGAAGAAGTTCTGCTCCTCGCTCCGACGGGATTTCCATTCCAATCAAAGGCATTAAGTTGTTTTGGATTTAGAATAATCAAGGACTCGTTTTAGATTAGAAAACCCAGAAACTGAGGGCTTTTAGTGCGGTTATGCAGGAGATACAACTGCACTCAGAAGACAAATATAGTTTCTCTCCTAGAAAGAATTATAGGACTGTGCAGGGAAAGCACAATTTCATAGGTGTGAAAGTTTAGCTTGTGAAACTTCCAGACCAGAAGTGTTTGGCTAGAAATATGCAGATTAGTAAGAACAAGTGAGAACATCCAAGCTTTCAGTTTTGTGAGTATTCGTGTAAGAAGTCTTTGCAGTTCACAGGACAATATTGGGGCAAGTAGTTAAATCAGACCTAAAGATGTGACATAGAGGGTCATTTCTGGTTGGCATAGATATGGCAGGCTGAAGTCCTGTTTCTATGCTGTATGAGTCTACAATTTCTCCGGATTGGAATTGCTGCAAAGTGATGGTGGTGGGAAATAGATGAGGCTTTGTTTTCTTGTTTTTTTTAAAATATTATCTTTCAAAATCTTTTTTCTTCCAACCTTTTGTGTCATAAACTATTAATTTATCATTGAAGAAAATCTGCAGCCATGTGTGCCTATGTTATAGTGAAGGACCACAGCACTGAAAGAGAAACAATCTGATCTATTGGGCCAGATTTCCATTTGGCTTTGACTAAATATAGAACATAGAACATTACAGCACAGTACAGGCCCTTCGGCCCTCGATGTTGTGCCGACCTGTCATACCGATCTCAAGCCCATCTAACCTACACTATTCCATGTACGTCCATATGCTTATCCAATGACGACTTAAATGGACCTAAAGTTGGCGAATCTACTACCGTTGCAGGCAAAGCGTTCCATTCCCTTGCTACTCTCTGAGTAAAGAAACCACCTCTGACATCTGTCCTATATCTTTCACCCCTCAATTTAAAGCTATGCCTCCTCGTGCTCGCCGTCACCATCCTAGGAAAAAGGCTCTCCCTATCCACCCTATCTAACCCTCTGATTATTCTATATGTTTCAATTAAGTCATCTCTCAACCTTCTTCTCTCTAATGAAAACAGCCTCAAGTCCCTCTGCCTTATAGACTGTAAATAGCTGAGCGACCAGAAGTGATCCTGCAGCACTCCAATAATCTATCCACCATAAATATATTATCTCTAAATTCAACAGCCCTTGTCCTGTGTGTTGCCTTAATGAATGCCTTTTTAGAAATCTAAGTATACTACATCTATTGATTCCCCTTTGTCTATCCTACTAGTTAAACCCTCAAAAAAACTAACACATTATTTAAACACGAGTTGCCCACCATAAAACCAGGAGACTTTTTTTGAATATGCTGCTGCTCCTTACCTCAGCGAAGGGGTAGTATTCTTCTGCAAAGTGTTGAAATGCCAAGTAATGGTTACAAACCAGCAGCACTGTGGGAGGGTTAACAGTAAAATGTCCATTATGCTTCAGTTGCTATCAGTTTAACACAATCACAAACACCTATAACCTAGGGTTGACTGATCTATCACTGTATACTCCTGAAACTGAGCCTGAGAGCATATGCCGGTTGGGGTTTGGAGAGGGGGGGGGAACAGACTGAACAGTGGGGGGTGTTAATTAGACTGAATAGTTGGGTAAGGGAAGGGAGGGGCCAACCGAGCTGTAGAAGGAGTTGTGATGGGATGTGGTCACTGCCAGGGCTCTCGTATCCTAACCTCTTGTTTCTTGAGGAGTTAATAAGCAACAATGAACACTAGGTCACCCAGAAATCAACGGGAAAGGTACTTACCACAGGACAGTATAAAATTGGGCGATGTGAGCAATATGTATGGAAAAGTCTGTAGGAGGCCAAAGTAGACAAGGTTTGTGAAAAGTCCGACTCCAATCATTAATGCAGGAAAGTTCTCAAAGAGGTAGAGTCCAACCAGCACGGCAGTGGAGAACTGAGGAGTCGAGAAAGTGAAGGTGAACAACTTACACTTATCGTTTAATGTGAAAAACCAACATCACACACTGCAGTCTGCAACCAGAAACAGGCCATTCTTTGTATTCCACATTTATCACCTCTGTCCCTATTGACTCCTTTATTTCTTTCTCTATCATGTTTGCAATTCCACACTCTCACCACTCTTGGGGCAAAAATATTTCTCCTAGCTTTCCCGCTGTATTCATTAATCACTCTCATATCTCAATGGGCACTGATCCTGGTCTCCTCACAATCGAAAATATCTACCTTGTAAGAGCCTCTGTTAGATCAGCTTCAGCCTTCATTTCACCAGAGAACTTCTCCAGCCTCATTGCTCCCTGATAGAACATAGAACATAGAACAGTACAGCACAGAATAGGCCCTTCAGCCCACAATGTTGTGCCGACCATTGATCCTCATGTATGCACCCTAGTTAAAAGCTCTGTTCTGATATCATTATATAAATAACTCTAAAGTGTCCTATATATACACGTATCTACTTTATAATATGCTCACCAGAACTGTTCATCGTACTCCAGTGTGGCTTAACGTAAAACACTGCAGGAGGGTGAAACAAGCACTATGCAGCCTTGGGTAGATCCAAACTTGGAGGTTAGTTGTAGGGCAACAGAAAGGGGAGAGGCAGTATGTGGCACAGGCGGAGTCATATCAATAACATCACCGTGACAGGGGGTTCAAAACCCACTTCAGCAACTGGTGGGATTTTACCGCAATTAACAAAACCTGGAACTGAAAGCTCGTCTCAGAAATGGTGACCATGACACAATCATCAATTGCTTTCAAAGACACGTCCAGTTCACTCATCTCCTTTAGGGAAGGAGATCTGCCCTGGTCCGGCGTACACCTGACTCCAGACCAATGTGGCTGACTCTTAACAAACATTGGCCAAGCCAGCGATGTTCTCTGCCCATGAATGAGGTTTTAAAATTTGGAGTTTTCAACCCTATTGCAGGCTTCATTTGGAAAGTAATATGTTCTGAGAGGTACTGCTATGGTTGGACATTTCCGAACAATCTCACAACTTCAGAAGAACAGAAACTTAATTTTTTACTGTTTACAGAGAGCAACAAACTATTCATTGATACAAATCTCAGTGTGCAAACAGCTACGATGGGACTTGAACTCGGTCTCAAACACAAACAGAACACCTACGCTCAGTTCGCACTAAACAATTGCGCCTCCATTTTTTCAACCATTTCCACTCCCCCTCCTATTCCTCAGACGACATGTCCATCCTGGGCCTCCTGCAGTGCCACAATGATGCCACCCGAAGGTTGCAGGAACAGCAACTCATATGCCGCTTGGGAACCCTGCAGCCCAATGGTATCAATGTGGGCTTCACCAGCTTCAAAATCTTCCCTCCCCACTGCATCCCAAAACCAGCCCAGCTCGTCCCCACCTCCCTAACCTGTCCTTCCTCCCACCTCAAGCCCCATCCCCACCTCCTACCTACTAACCTTATCCCGCTCCCTTGGCCTGTCCGTACTCCCCGGACTGACCTATCCTCTCCCTACCTCCCCACCTACTCTCACCTTTACTGGCTCCATCCCCGCCTCTTTGACCTGTCTGTCTCCTCTCCACCTATCTTCTCCTCTATCTTCTATCCACCTTCCCCTCTCCCCCTATTTATTTCAGAACTCCCTTCAGAAATGGGGGAGGGAAAGAAGGGTCTAGGCCTGAAATGTCAGCCTTCCTGCTCGGCCTACTGTGTTTATCCAGATCCACACCTTGTTATCCCTGCACTCAATGTGTGATGGGCTGAGTGGCCTACCCCCAACCGTCCTTTACAATGCAGTCATCAGGGCAGAGAAAGCCTGGTCTAGTCAGTGCCCTACAATCGGAGTTTAAACACGGAGCTTCCCCCTCCCTGACCGACTCCTCCCCACCCACAAAACACTGCACACTTCCCAGGTCACAGCAAAACACTCACCCATATCATGTACTTGATAATGCGGCTCGTAATTACTGTATACTCTTCGATTAATTCTGCCAGATAGTACAGGCCAGCAGCTGTTGATAGAGGGAGAGACAGCAAACCACACATTACATGGGTGAGAACACTGAAAGGGGGTCGGGGGGGAAGAAGAGGAGAGAGGTTAATCTAAAATAGGGCAGATATCTCAAAGATTGGGGATCATACTGTTGATAGAAATCTTCCACATATGCACACTGTACATAATTTATAGCTCAGGAACAGGCCATTCAGTTCAACTGATGTTTATGCTCCTAGCCCACATTATCTTACCCTGTTAGGATATCCATCTCCTCCTGAATCTCCACCACCCAGTGTTTGACTGGGTTCTGAGGGAATGGGGCTATCCTGTTCACATTAATGTCCCACGGTAATGCGTCACACACGCTCAGCACTCTGACGGTACTGAGGCTTTCAATTCCAGATCAGATTTTTCACTCACTCTGCTACATTTGTTTCCAATTCTGCTCACTTCAAAAAGTATTTGACCATTATTTACCCAACGAGACACTGCATGTTCTTTAAAGGCACCCCACACTCTTCATTCTCCCTGTAGCCCTGTACAATTCAAGGTGCAGCACAGGAGGCTGCGGAGTAAGATAAGGGCCCATGGTGTTAGAGGCAAGGTGCTAGCATGGATAGGAGACTGGCTGCCTGGCAGAGAGCAGAGAATGGGGATAAAGGGTCTTTCTCACGATGGCAGCCAGTGACAAGTGGTGTTCCACAAGGGTCAGTGTTAATGATCTATCGGCATTCTGGCTAAGTTTGCAGATGATACAAAGACAGGTGGAGGGACAGGTAGTATTGAGGAGGTGGGGAGGCTGCAGAACATAGAACATTACAGCACAGTACAGGCCCTTCGGCCCTCGATGTTGTGCTGACTTGTCATACCGATCTGAAGCCCCTCTAACCTACACTATTCCATGTATGTGCATATGCTGTCCAGAAGGATTTGGACAGGTTAGGAGAATGGGCAGAGAAGTGGTAGATGGAGTACAATGTGGGAAAGTGTGAGGTCATGCACTTTAGTGGGAAGAATAGAGATTTGGGAGTTCTAGTCCAGGATTCTCTTAAGGTAAACTCACAGGTTGAGTCAGTGGGGTAAGTGCTACTTTGGCATTTATTTTGAAAGGACTTGAATATAAAAGCAGGGATGTACTTTTGAGGTTTTGTAAGGCTCTGGTTAGGCCACATTTGGAGTATTGCGTGCAGATTTGGGCCCCATATCTCAGGAAAGAAGTACTGTCCCTGCAGCGGGTTCAGAGGAGGTTCACGAGAATGGTGCCAGGATATGAGGAACACCCGAGGACTCTGGGACTATTCTCAGTTTCGAAGGACGAGGGGAGGATCTAATTGAAATTTATAGAATACCGAATGGCCTGGACAGAGTGGATGTTGGGAAGATGTTTTCTTTGGTATGTCAGACTTTGGCCCAAGGGCACAGCCTTAGAGTAAAGGGAAGGCCTTTTAAAATGGAGATAAGGAGAAACTTCTTCAGCCAGAGAGTGGTGAATCTATGGAATTCACTGCCACAGAAGGCTGTGGAGGCCAGGTCATTGAGTACATTTGAGACCGAGATAGATAGGTTCTTGATTATCACGGGGACCAAGGGTTACGGGGAGGAAGCAGGAGAATGGGGTTGAGGAACTTATCAACTATGACAGAATGGTGGACCAGACTCAATGGGCTGAACGGCCTAACTTCTCCTCCTGTGTCTTATGGTCTAACTAATCCCACTGCCCCGCTCTCTCTCTCCATAGCCTTGTGTCAGTCCCCAAACTAATCTCACTGGCATTTTATCTCTCTGAATTCCTGTCATTTTCTTTTGCTTCAAATACTTATTGAGTTTTCCATGAAAATATCATTCTCTTTTGATTAATTTCCTGGAAACTTTGCCATTTTCCACCAGTTCACTTCATAAAGTTAATTCTTTGAACGCCTTCTATTGTCTATTTCACTCAACGTCACCTCCTCTCTAATTCCCTCCCCAACCAAAGAGAAGCTCTTGTATCTCTGCTAACCACAGGATGTCCTAAAAATCTTAGTTGGCAAAGGCTATAACAATGCAAGCAATGCAGGAGATCATTCGCACAGAGCAAGATTCTAGATCAAATCATCTATGATTTTAATTGATGGATGAATATTGACCGGACAACAAGAGGACTTCTTTCTTGCTCTTCTTCAAAGCGTAATTACAGAAGTTAGTCTCTTCGCTGATGTCCCATTCCACCTCCACTCAGGCTATATAAACCAAGTTCTCACTTGCATTATAAAACTGAGGACTGTCCCACCAACACACACCCTTTCAGCTTCATCTATCTCACGGAACCATCTCCTCTGCCAAGGAGGTTTGCCACTCTGTAACTCTATCACCAACTCATCTTGGATTCCAATCTGCCTGAGGCTAGACCACTCTCACCCTGTGGGAATTGGCCATCCAGCAACGGGACGTTGAATGCCTTCAAGGCAGAGATCAACAAATTCTTGATCTCACAAGGAATCAAGGGCTACAGGGAGAGTGCAGGGAAGTGGAGTTGAAACGCCCATCAGCCATGATTTGAATGGCGGAGTGGACCTGATGGGCTGAATGGCCTTACTTCCACTCCTCTGTCTTATGGTCTTACGGTCTAAATTGTTTCTCCACTGTCAGGGATTCAGGGCAAGCAGGACAATCGGATACAATATTGGCCGGGCAGCAGGAGATGGAGAGTGATGGTGGAGGCTTGCTTTTTGGACTGGAACCAGCGGTGTTGCACAGGGATCAAAACTGGGTCCACTTTTGTCTAACAATTATACAAATGATTTAGTTGAAAATACAGAAGGCATAGTTGGTAAGTTTGTGGATACCAAAATTGTTGGTATACTGGACAGTGGAGAAAGTTTCCTAAGTTTACAAAAAGTTCTTGATCAATTGGGTCAATGGGCTGAAGACTGGTGAATGGAGTTTAATTTGGATAAATGCCAGGTATTGCATTTTGATAAAACGAACACAAGCTGAATTTATACAATTAAAAGGTGGGCGTTGGGTAGTGTAGTAGAAGAGAGAGACGTAGGGGTGCAGTTACAAATTCTTTGAAGCTTGTGTCACAAATAGAGAGGGCAGTTAAAGTAGTTGTTAGCTTGCCTTCACTGTTCAGACCCTTGAGCTTTCGGATGACAGATTGCAGTTGTTCAGAACATAGAACATAGAACAATACAGCGCAGAACAGGCCCTTCGGCCCTCCATGTTGCGCCGACCTGTGCACTAATTTAAGCCCCTCCCCCTACACTATCCCATCATTATCCATATGCTTATCCAAGGACTGTTTAAATGCCCCTAATGTGGCTGAGTTAACTACATTGGCAGGCAGGTGAATTTCCTCTGCACCTTTTCCAATGCTTCCACATCCTTCCTGTAATGGGGCGACCAGAGCTGCACACAATATTCCAAGTGAGACGGCACTAGCATTTTGTACAGTTGCAGCATGACATCACAGCTCTGGAACTCAATCCCTCTACCAATACAACCTAACACACCATATGCCTTCTTAACAGCACTATCAACCTGGGTGGCAACTTTCAGGGATCTATGTACATGGACACCGAGATCCCTCTGCACTTCCACACTACCAAGAATCTTTCCACTGACCCAGTATTCTGCCCTCCTATTATTCTTCCGAAAGTGAATCACCTCATATTTATCCGCATTGAACTCCATTTGCCATCTTTCAGCCCAATTCTGCAGTGATAATGGGAACTGCAGATGCTGGAGAATCCAAGATAATAAAATGTGAGGCTGGATGAACACAGCAGGCCCAGCAGCATCTCAGGAGCACAAAAGCTGACGTTTCAGGCCTAGACCCTTCATCAGAAAAGGGGGATGGGGTGAGGGTTCTGGAATAAATAGGGAGAGAGGGGGAGGCGGACCGAAGATGGAGAGAAAAGAAGATAGGTGGAGAGGAGAGTATAGGTGGGGAGGTAGGGAGAGGATAGGTCAGTCCAGGGAAGACGGACAGGTCAAGGAGGTGGGATGAGGTTAGTAGGTAGGAGATGGAGGTGTGGCTTGGGGTGGGAGGAAGGGATGGGTGAGAGGAAGAACAGGTTAGGGAGGCAGAGACAGGTTGGACTGGTTTTGGGATGCAGTGGGTGGAGGGGAAGAGCTGGGCTGGTTGTGTGGTGCAGTGGGGGGAGGGAACAAACTGGGCTGGTTTTGGGATGCGGTGGGGGAAGGGGAGATTTTGAAGCTGGTGAAGTCCACATTGATACCATTGGGCTGCAGGGTACCCAAGCGGAATATGAGTTGCTGTTCCTGCAACCTTCGGGTGGTATCATTGTGGCACCGCTTTGCAGAACACCTCCGCTCGGTTCGCAATAAACAATTGCACCTCCCAGTCGCAAACCATTTCCACTCCCCCTCCCATTCTTTAGATGACATGTCCATCATGGGCCTCCTGCAGTGCCACAATGATCTCCCCTTCCCCCATCGCATCCCAAAACCAGCCCAGTTCGTCCCCTCCCCCCACTGCACCACACAACCAGCCCAGCTCTTCCCCTCCACCCACTGCATCCCAAAACCAGCCCAGTCTGTCTCTGCCTCCCTAACCTGTTCTTCCTCTCACCCATCCCTTCCTCCCACCCCAAGCCGCACCTCCATCTCCTACCTACTAAGCTCATCCCACCTCCTTGACCTGTCCGTCTTCCCTGGACTGACCTATCCCCTCCCTACCTCCCCACCTATACTCTCTCCACCTATCTTCTTTTCTCTCCATCTTCGGTCCGCCTCCCCCTCTCTCCCTATTTATTCCAGAACCCTCACCCCATCCCCCTCTCTGAAGAAGGGTCCAGGCCCGAAACATCAGCTTTTGTGCTCCTGAGATGCTGCTGGGCTGCTGTGTTCCTCCAGCCTCACACTTCATTAGCCCAATTCTGCAGTTTGGTGAGGCTTCTTCTGGACTACCGTGTCCAGTTCTGGTCACCCTGTTATTGGAAGGACATTACTTAGCTGGAGAGGATTCAGAAGACATTTACCAGGATGCTGCTGGGAACAGAGGGTTTGAGTTACAAGGAGAGACTGGATAGGCTGGGACTTTTCTTAACTGGAGCATAGGAGGTTGTCAGGTGATCTTAGAGGTTTGTGAAATCACGAGGGGCATAAATAAGGCAAACGACAAGGTGTCTTTTCCCCGGAGTGGGGATTTTCAAGGGGACATGTTTTTAAGATGAGAGGAGAGATTTTAAAAAGGCACGAGGGGGGCAATTCTACACAGAGAGTGGTTCGCGTGTGGAATGAACTTCCAAAGACAGTAATAAAGACATTTCGATAAGTACGTGAATGGGAGATGTTTGGAGAGATGTGGGCCAAGTGCAGGCAGATGGTATGACTCTGACTCTCAGTTGATCCTTGCCCTTTTCCAGATCCAAAGTGATCCAATGGGATCATGATTAAGGTTCCTTAAATATGGCTCATTGACACTTAATCCATTTGACCCACTTTCAATTCCCTCTTGCCCGGAGCCACACCCAGTAGTAGTCCTTCCTTGGACTAGGATCCACTGGATCCTCAGCCCCACCCCCCCAAACTCTGCTGCTCACTTTGACCAATTCCTCAACCCCAAAGGGGGCGCCCAGGCTCCAGCCTCTGATTGGACAGCCCGCTTCCACGGGGCCCTCTCATTGGTCGCCGAGCCCACGCAGAGGGCAGGCGGGGAGGGAAGGGGGCGTTCGGGCTGACGGCTCCGTTGCAACGGGCGCTCCGATTGGTCCGGTGTACGGGCGCCGCTGATTAGCGGGGCCGACCGCCGCCCTGTCTCTGATTGGCTGAGAGCCTTGTGCCTACGTTGGCGGGTTCCCCATCCCCCCCGCCGAGAGGCCCCGGGGGGAGTAGGAGGGGGTAAGTGTCCCCACCTAATACACCCCCTACCCCCGCCAAACCGGGCAACAACTCCCCCTCCCCCCCCCCAACAACCACTGTCGGAGAAGTCTCCGTCTCCCTCAGGCCCAGGCTTTGGGGGTGAGGGGCAAGAGCGAGTCTCCCCCACCCGGCCTCCCTCCCCTACTCCGCGGCCCGTCACTCACCGATCCCCAACGTGACAAAGGCGACCTGCAGCAGCAGCGACAGCCAGCTCAGGAGGTAGAGGAACCACATCCTGCCGTACAGCAGGGCCCGGCGCTGGCCCGGAATAAACACCGACAAGCCGCCCGCGGGGAGAGGGCGGCCCGGGATCTCCGCCGAGAGCTCCACCCCCCCCCCCTTCGCCGGCAGGGAGGAGGAGGAGGAGGCACACTGGATTCAGGATCTCCGGCGATAGCGCCACCGTGCGGTGGGGAGGAGGAGAGGCAGCGCTCAGGACCTCCGGAGAGAGCGCCACCGGCCGTTGGTGAGGTGGAGAAACAGGCGCTCCGGATCTCCGGCGAGATTGCCACCAATCGGAGGGGAGGTGAACAGACAGGGCCGAGGACATTGAGGGAGAGCGCCACCAATCGGATGGAAGGAGACAGGGCATGAGACCTCCCAGCAGGGCGCCACCAGTCGGAGGGGAGGACGAGAGACTCGACCCGAGATCTGCGGGGAGAGCGCCACCTGCCGGAGTGGACAGGGGTCGGGCATCTCTGTCACAAGCGGAACAGTGACTCCGAGGCCATTCAGCCCATTACATATGTACTGGCCCTATGAAAAGTATTGATACTGATCCCAGATAACAAAGTGTGGAGCTGGATGAACACAGCAGGCCAAGCAGCATCTCAGGAGCACAAAAGCTGACGTTTTGGGCCCAGTCACGTTTGGTCATCGAGCAGTTTTTCCACCGCCTTCGCCTCCATGCCTACTTCTTCAACCGGGAGCCTAACCCTCCATCCACTGACCAGCTAGAAACCGATGTCCATTTCAAGCCCACCGACTCCCACAGCTACCTAGAATACACCTCCTCCCACCCGCCCTCCTGCAAAAATTCCATCCCCTATTCCCAATTCCTCCGCCTCCACCGCATCGGCTCCCAGGATGAGGCATTCCACTCCCGCACATCCACGTTCTTCCAGGACCGCAACTTTCCCCCCACAGTAGTCGAGAACGCCCTTGACCGCGTCTCCCGCATTTCCCGCAACACATCCCTCACACCCCGCCCCCAGAGGATCCCCCTCGTTCTCACATACCACCCCACCAACCTCCGGATACAATGCATTATCCTCCTACACTTCCACCATCTACAATCTGACCCCACCACCCAAGACATTTTTCCATCCCCTACCTTGTCTGCCTTCCGGAGAGACCACTCTCTCTGCGACTCCCTTGTCTGCTCCACACTGCCCTCCAACCCCACCACATCTGGCACCTTCCCCTGCAACCGCAGGAAATGCTACACTTGCCCCCACACCTCCTCCCTCACCCCCATCCCAGGCCCCAAGATGACTTTCCATATTAAGCAGAGGTTCACCTGCACATCTGCCAATGTGGTACACTGCATCCACTGTACCCGGTGTGGCTTCCTCTACATTGGGGAAACCAAACGGAGGCTTGGGGACCGCTTTGCAGAACACCTCCGCTTGGTTCTCAATAAACAACTGCACCTCCCAGTCGTGAACCATTTCCACTCCCCCTCCCTTTCTTTAGATGACATGTCCATCATGGGCCTCCTGCAGTGCCACAATGATGCCACCCGAAGGTTGCAGGAACAGCAACTCATATTCCGCTTGGGAACCCTGCAGCCCAATGGTATCAATGTGGACTTCACCAGCTTCAAAATCTCCCCTTCCCCCACCGCATCCCAAAACCAGCCCAGCTCGACCCCCCACCAATTGCATCCTAAAACCAGTCCAACCTGTCTCTGCCTCCCTAACCTGTTCTTCCTCTCACCCATCCCTTCCTCCCACCCCAAGCCGCACCTCCATCTCCTAACTACTAACCTCATCCCGCCTCCTTGACCTGTCCGTCTTCCCTGGACTGACCTATCCCCTCCCTACCTCCCCACGTACACTCTCCTCTCCACCTATCTTCTTTACTCTCCATCTTCGGTCCACCTCCCCCTTTCTCCCTATTTATTCCACGCTATCACAGTTGAGGCCGTCTTCGTGGGTATGGAAGTTGGCCGTCAGTCTCTGCTCAGGGTTTCTGCATTGTTGTGTACCTCGCAGTCTGCCCCAGAGGGCACTTACCAGAAGGTCTGAGGCCGAATGACCGTGACCACTGAAGTGTGAGAGCGAACATCCCTGTCTGGGGATTGTTGTGCAGTGTCAGTTCATCAGTTGTCAGAGCGAGACAATGTTGGCCGCGTCACGGGAGTATCTGCTATGCGCCTGGTGGGTAGTGTCCCGTGTCGATGATTTGACATGACTTACTGAGTGTCCCATGGCCCAGTTGTATCCCTTAATGAAAATGAAATTCAAGCGTATTGCAATCACTGTGACCTAGGGGTTGCTTTTACAATCGAGTCATTAATTAATCCTGTCGTATTGCACATTATCTAATCTCATGTAGACTGCTCCCAGGCCATCTCTAACATCTGCTGCTCAAAGACACTGTTCTGAAAACATTCTCAGAAATTATTATCCGGGCTGCCTCAGCTGATCTCATTTCTTCCTTCCAGTGCATACACCTCCTCCCAACCACCCTCCTGCAAAAATTCCATCCCCTATTCCCAATTCCTCCGTCTCCGCCGCATCTGCTCCCACGATAAGACATTCCATTCCCGCACATCCCAGATGTCCAAGTTCTTCAAGGACCGCAACTTTCCCCCCGCAGTGATCGAGAACACCCTTGACCGCGTCTCCCGCATTTCCCGCAACACATCACTCATACCCCGCCCCCGCCACAACCGCCCTAAGAGGATCCCCCTCGTTCTCACACACCACCCCATCAACCTCCGGATACTACGCATCATCCTCCAACACTTTCGCCATTTACAATCCGACCCCACCACCCAAGACATTTTTCCATCCCCACCCCTGTCTGCTTTCCGGAGAGACCACTCTCTCCATGACTCCCTTGTTCGCTCCACACTGCCCTCCAACCCCACCACACCCGGCACCTTCCCCTGCAACCGCAGGAAATGCTACACTGTTCTTCCTCTCACCCATCCCTTCCTCCCACCCCAAGCCGCACGTCCATTTCCTACCTACTAACCTCATCCCACCTCCTTGACCTGTCCGTCTTCCCTGGACTGACCTATCCCATCCCTACCTCCCCACCTATACTCTCCTCTCCACCCATCTTCTTTTCTCTCCATCTTCGGTCCGCCTCCCCCTCTCTCCCTATTTATTCCAGTTCCCTCTCCCCATCCCCCTCTCTGATGAAGGGTCTAGGCCCGAAACGTCAGCTTTTGTGTTCCTGAGATGCTGCTTGGCCTGCTGTGTTCATCCAGCCTCACATTTTATTATCTTGGATTCTCCAGCATTTGCAGTTCCCATTATCTCTGTAAATTAAAACCTACAAGATTATCTCTGTATCTTTCTCGCAAGCCCTCATTGTATACCCCATGTATACTGGACTGGTTATTGTTCAGGCTGTGATAAGCCTCTTCCATGAGTGACCCAGTTGGTCTGCAACATTCTGTGAGGGGAGAGAGAGAGACAGACAGAGAGAGAGAGAGAAAGTTGATGATGTGAGTTCAGTTCTGAAACTTTAACTCTGTACCTCTCTCCACAGGTGCTGCCACACCTGCTGAGTTCCTCCAGGAATTTTTATATTTGTTTCGTAGTTCCAGCATTTGCTTTTTATTTTTTCTATTCATCTGTGGGATGTGGACGTCCCTGCCTGGGTCAGCATTTGTTGCCCCTTGAGAAGGTGGAGGTGAGCTGTCTTTTTGAACCTCTGCAGCCCTCCTGCTGTGGGTTGACCCACAATGCCCTTAGGGAGGGAATTCCAGGATTCTGACCCAGCGACAGTGAAGGAACAACAATATATTTCCAAGGCAGGATGGTGAGTGGCTCAGAGGGGAACTTGCAGGGGGTGGTGTTCCCATGTATCTGCTGCCCTTGTCCTTCTAGATGGAAGTGATCATGGGTTTGGAAGGTGCTGTCTGAGGATCTTTGGTGAATTTCTGCAGTGCATCTTGTAGATAGTACACACTGCTGCTACTGAGTGTCGGTGGTGGAGGGAGTGGGTGCTTGTGGATGTGGTGCCAATCAAGCGGCTGCTTTGTCCTGGATGGCGTCGAGCTTCTTGAGTGTTGTTGGGGCTGCCCCCATCCAGGCAAGTGGGGAGTATCCCATCACACTCCTGACTTGTGCCTTGTAGATGGTGGACAGGCTTTGGGGAGACAGGAAGGGAGTTACTTGCTGCAGTATTCCCAGCTTCCAGCCTGCTCTTATAGTCACTGTGTTTACGTGGTGAGTCCCAGTTGAGTTTCTGGTCAATGGTAACCCCCAGGATGTTAATAGTACAGGATTCAGTGATGGTAACACCATTGAATGTCAAGGGGCGGTGGATAGATTGTCTCTTATTGGTGATAGTCATAGCCTGGCATTTGTGTGGCGTGAATGTCACTTGCCACTTGTCAGATCAAGCCTGGATATTGTCCCGACCTTGTTGCATTTGAACACGGACTGCTTCAGTATCTGAGGAGTGACGAATGGTGCTGAAAATTGTACAATCATTGGCGAACATCCCCACTTCTGACCTTGTGATGGAGGGAAGCGGCAAGTTCTGGAGCACCGCCTTCAGTACTATAGCCAGAATGTTGTCAGGGCCCATAGCCTTTGCAGTGTCCAGTGTCTCCAACTGTTTCTTGATGTCACGTGGAGTGAATCGAATTGGCTGAAGCCTGGTATCTGTAATGCTGGGGATCTGCTTTTTATGACCCAAAGGTATTTCCTATCTTCCCTGTTTCCCATCTTTAGCCAAACAGATTCAAAATCTTGTTGTTTACAACTAAGGCCATACTTGATCGAGTTTTTTTGAGGAAGTTACCAAAACGGTTGATGATGGCAGAGCAGTAAATGCAGTTCATTTGGATTTCAGTAAAGCCTTTGACAGGGGTCTGCATGGTAGAGTAATTAGTAAGGATAGGACACATGGGATTCAGGGTGAGCTTGACAATTGGATAAATAATTAGCTTAATGGCAGGAGGCAGACAGTAACGGTGGAGGGTTTACCGTTCTGGCTGGGGGCCTGTCACCAGAAGTGTTCCACAAGGATTGGTTCTGGGAGAAGGTTCTAGGCCCGAAACGTCAGCTTTTTCATCCAGCTCTACACTTTGTTATCTCTATTGGTTCTGGGTCCCTTTTGTTTGTCATTTATGTAAATGATTTGGATGAGAATATAGAAAGCATGGTTAGTGTGTTTGCAGACTAGACCAAAATTGGTGGCAGAGTAGACAGTGAAGAATGTTTTCTAAGATTACAAAGGGATCCTGATCAAATGAATCAATGGGCTGAAAAATGGCAAATGGAGTTCAATCTGAATAAATGTGAGTTATTGCATTTTGGTACAACAAACAAGGGTCGGGCTTATACAGTTAATGGTGGGGCCTTGGGTAGTGTTGTAGAACAGAGGGACCAAGGGGTACGCTACATAATTCTTTAAAGTTTGTGTCACATAGAGACCGGATGATTAAAAAGGTGTTTGACACACTTACCTTCAGTGCTCAGTCCTTTGAGTATCGGAGTTGGGATGTAATGTTGGGGTTGTACGGGGCATTGGTGAGGCTTCTCCTGGAATACTGTGTCCAGTTCTGGCCACCCGGATATAGGAAGGGTGTTATCAAGCTGGAGAGGGTTCAAAAGAGATTTACCAGGATGTTGCCAGGTGTGGAAAGGTTGTGAGTTAGCATCGGAGGTTGAGAGGTGACCTTACAGAAGTTTATAAAATAGTGAGGAATATAAATAGAGCTGATGATGGTTTTCTTTTTCCTAGGATGAGGGATTTCAAGACTAGGGGGCACAAGGTGACAGGAGAGAGATTTAGAAAAGACACAAGGGGCAAATTTTTTTACACAAAGTATGGTTCATGCACTGTCTCCTCTGTTTCAGAAACCCAGGGTTTTTAGTCCCGCTCGAGAGAGACTGGAGCAGTAAACCCAGAGTGACAATCCCATGCTGCGTTGGAGATCTGGTTTAAATGTTAAACCAAGCCCCATCTGCCCCCGCGATGTAAAAGATACCATTTTGAAGACAGATTTTGGCAGGGGGGGGGCGGTGGGGGGAGAATGCCCCACTGCCCATGCCAGTGTTGATTAGTCCCCTCCCTCCCTCTGAGCAATGCACCCCCACCAGACTATCTGGTCACCCACACATGGCTCCCCCCATCCCCGACAGGATCTCGCTGTGCACACCTTTCCTACGTAAGCCCCACACCCCGAAGGGAATGAGCCCCTCGCTCTGTCCTCCAGCTGTCAGAGCCCTGACCAGCGACACCAGCTTTTCCTGGCAATTCGCAACAGGCAGCAACAGCCTGGGAATGAGATCCAGGTGACGCTTGCTTCTGGAATGGAACATGACAGCCCAGAGCGCTGTGTCTGTGGTGAATGAGACAGCGATGTAGTTCACGGTAATAAAATGTGAGGCTGGATGAACACAGCAGGCCAAGCAGCATCTCAGGAGCACAAAAGCTGACGTTTCGGGCCTAGACCCTTCATCAGAGAGGGGGATGGGGGGAGGGAACTGGAATAAATAGGGAGAGAGGGGGAGGCGGACCGAAGATGGAGAGTAAAGAAGATAGGTGGAGAGAGTGTAGGACACAGGTTTGTTTGCTAAAGCTGCACTGATGTAGCCAGTGAGAGAAATGCACACAGTCGCTGCTGAACTGATAGCTCAATCAGAACTGCTCCAGTTCACTTCTCTGTGAAACCTGGAACAAATGCAGGCCTGGCCCCTGGGATTTCATGTTAACAGAATCCTGACCTGCTGCCTGCCCTGAGAGACATAGAGATCTACAGCACAGAAAAAGGCCCTTGGGCCCATCAGATCCAATGTAGTCAAAAACACCGGCTTTGCTATTCTATTCGCTATTTCCTAGCACTTGGCCCGTAGCCTTGGCATTACAGGGGCACATTGAAATACTTTGTCCATGTGAGGAGGGTCTCTGCCCCTCCCACCCTGAGTTCCATATTCCTGCCACCCTTGGGGCATGAAAGGTTTTCCCTCACATCCCCCCCCCCCGCCAAACCTCCTGCCCCTAATTTTAAATCTACACCCCCCCCCCCCCACCCCGCTCATTGATCAGTCCACCCAGGGGATGTATTTCTTCCTGCCCACCCCATCTATAGCCTCCTAATTTTATACACCTCGATCATGCCCGCTCTCGGCCTCCTCTGCTCTAAGTGAAACAGCCCCAGTCTGTCCACGCTCCCTTCACCACTGAGGCTCTCCAGCCTGGGGTAAATCTCCCTGTGCACCCTCTTCAGGGCTATCACCACCTTCCCAGAATGTTTGTATTTTAATTCACTCATGAGGTGAGGGCCTGGCTGGCTGGGGCAGCATTTATTGCCTCACTCTAGTTGTCCAGAGGGCAGAAAATAGTCAACCACGTTGTTGGGGGGTTGCTGGAGTCGCATGCAAAAAAGGATATTAGAGTCATAGAGTTATACAGCATGGGAAAAGACCTTTAAAACCAACTTGTCCAGGCCAACAGGGCATCCCAATCTGACTTGGTCCCATTTGTCAGCATTTGGCCTGTATCCATCTAAACCCTTCTTATTCATATGCCCATCCAGATACTTTTTAAATGTTGTCATTTTACCAGACGCCACCACTTCCTCTGGAAGCTCATTCCACACATGCACCACCCTATGTGTGGAAAGATTGCTGCTTAGGTTCTTTTTCAACCTTTCCCCCATCACCAGAAAGCTATGCCCTCTAGTTTTGGACTCCTTCAACCCTGCTGCAAGACCTTGTCTATTGACCCTATCCATGCCCCTTACGTTTTTATAAACCCCTTTAAGATCATCCCTCTGCCTGCTACATTCCAGGGAAAATAGCCCGAGCCTATTCAGCCTCTACCTATACCTCCAACCCTACAGACCTAGCTATATCCTTGTAAATTTTTTCTCAACCCTTTCAAGCTTCACAACATCCTCCCCATTGCAAGGAGACCAGAACTGCTAGCAGCATTCAAAAAGTGGCCTAGCCAAAGCCCTGTATAGCCACAACATGAGCTCCCAACTCCTATGCTCAATGCACTGACCAAAAAGGGCAAGCATACCTATCAACCTGCAGCTCCGCTTTAAAGGAACAATGAACCTGTTCTCCAAGGTTTCTTTGTTCAGCAACATCCCCCATGACCTTATCATTAAGTGTATAACTCCTGCACTGATTTGGCTTTCCAAAATGCAATTATCTGAATTAAACTCCATTTGCCACTCCTCAGCCCACTGGCCCACCTGTTCAAGATCCCATTGTACTCTGAAGTAACCTTCTTCGCTGTCCACCACACCTCCAATCTTGGTGTCATCCGCAAAGTTACTAGCCATACCTCCTATGTTCACATTCAAATCATTTACATAAACGATGGAAAACAGTGGACCCACACAGGCTGACAGTCTGAAAAGCAAACCACTTACTCTTTTAAACAAAGTAAAGAAACAAAAGAGTGAGTACATGCCCTGACGCTGCCCCCTGTTCGACACTCCTGAGATAGGGACAGTGTCAGCAAATTACAGAGTAAAGCTTGTTCTCCGTCCCCCACCACCAAAACTGGAAGGAAAATTACCTTCAACTCTCAAAACTAAAAATAAAGATCAATAAATAAATGAAAAATGTGCCCCTCCCTCCCCCCAACCTGACTCCACCAAACCACTCCTGGGTTAGGGACAGCAAGGAGTTGAATTTTAACAGTGAACTTTCTCAGCTCATCTGAAAGCCAAGGACACAAAATGAGAACAAATCCCTTCTGCTCTGTCTCCATTGAACGCTCCAGGGACACCAAGGGTTTCAAAATCTAGAAGAAAGCTCCCCTGTTCATTTTAATTAAAAGTAAAATTTCCATAGCCCCAATCCTTCAAGCACACCCTGGACACCGAAAGGACAGGTTTTAAATAAAGGCCCCCTTCAGCTCTTCCAAGAGGTCAAAACGAGAAGGTAGACAACCCTTTTCTGGGCACAAAACCGAGATCGGACACTGAATTAAATGAGTGCACCAGACAGGGTTTTCTCAGCAATTGGCGATGAATTCACCTGGGACTGCCCTGATTGCAGACGGATGTGAAAGGCAATTGCATGACCACGATGAAAATCAAGTGGCTAACAAGAGAAAGCTTCACATTGAGGAACTGATGCAAGGAATGCAGATTATACAGGTCCAACAGTGTGGAAACAGGCCCTTCAGCCCAACAAGTCCACACTGACCCGCAGAGCATCCTACCCAGACCCATTCCCCCATACCCCACCTAATCTACACATCCCTGAGCACTACGGCCAATTTAGCATGGCCATTCCACCGTAACCTGCGCATCTTTAGAGGTGTGAGAAAACATACACAGACTCAGGGAGTATGTGCAATCTCCACACAGAGCGGGGAATCGAGCTGGGGACTGTGGACCTGTGAGCCACCGTGTCAGCGGCTAACAAGGGGAGGGGTAAAATGAAATGAAGACAGAAAGTCGTTTGACTGGGACAGGAGCAGAGAGAAACAATGGACCTGCCTGGGCAGTCGTTCTTGGGGATTTTAGGAACTCAGTAGAAGTGGACCATGTGGGGTAGGGGGACTATGAGCTGCGAGATGGTGGAGGAGACATCTCCAGGGGGCATGAGGTCAGTAACTGTCCCAGTCTTGAACAGTGGGATTATGATCTGGGGGCAATAGTAGGAATTGTCTGAGGATTGGTGCACAGCCTGTGCCTGGGTAGAGGTGAGCACGCCAGCACGCTATTCCGGGGAGGCTTAGTAACAAGAGGAGGGCTGGATGTGAGAGCTCAGAGGGAGACGGCTGAGAGTGTGGGGGGCAGAGAATGTGTTCTGTAAGCTGATAGCTACCTTCCCCAATACAGAGAGTGTACTGAGGGTGACACAGGGTTAACAGTGTGTATTTGTGTGGGGGTAACAGCGAATGGGAGAACTCCAGTATTCATGTTCCAGCAGGGCTGGAAGGCAGGAATGGGAAGAGTGAGAGAGTCTGTAAATGCTGAAATGTTTCTGTATCCATGGTGCTGCTAACTCACTGTGACATCTGCATTCACACAAATCTAAACATCGACACACTCTGCTCACTGACTGCTTCCAGAACTGTATTCACTGTTTGGAGACGCTGCACTGATAAGGGATCTTACTGTGTGGGTCCGCACTGGGCCCAGTCCTTACAGTGTGGGTCCACACTGGGCCTGGTCTTTACTGTGCGGGTCCTCACTGGACCCGGTCCTTACAGTGTGGGTCCGCACTGGGCCTGGGCATTACAGTGTGGGTCCACACTGGGCCCAGTCCTTAGTGTGTGGGTCTGCACTGGGCCTGGTCCTTACTGTCCGGGTCCGCTCTGGGCCCAGTCCTTACTGTCCGGGTCCGCTCTGGGCCCAGTCCTTACTGTGTCGGTCTGCTCTGGGCCCGGTCCTTGTGGTGTGGGTCCACACTGGGCCCGGTCCTTACTATGTGGGTACACACTGGGCCTGGTCCTGACTGTGTTTGTCCGCCCTGGGCCTGGAACTTACAGTGTGGGTCGCACTGGGCCTGGACCTTACAGTGTGGGTCCGCACTTGGCCCGGTCCTTACTGTGCGGGTCCTCACTGGACCCGGTCCTTACAGCGTGAGTCCGCACTGGACGTGGGCCTTACAGTGTGGGTCCGCACTGAGCCTGGACCTTACAGTGTGGGTCCGCACTTGGCCCGGTCCTTACTGTGCGGGTCCTCACTGGACCCGGTCCTTACAGCGTGAGTCCGCACTGGACGTGGGCCTTACAGTGTGGGTCCGCACTGAGCCTGGACCTTACAGTGTGGGTCCGCACTGGGCCTGGACCTTACTGTGTGGGTCCGCACTGGGCCCGGTCCTTACTGTGCGGGACTGCACTGGACCTGGTCCTGACTGTGCGGGTCCGCACTGGGCCCAGTCCTGACTGTGTTTGTCCGCCCTGGGCCCGGTCCTTACTGTGTGGGTACGCACTGGGCCCGGTCCTTACTGTGTGGGTCCGCACTGGACCCAGTCCTTACTGTGTGGGTCCGCCCTGGGCCCGGTCCTGACTGTGTTTGTCCGCACTGGACCCAGTCCTTACTGTGTGGGTCCGCCCTGGGCCGGGTCCTTACAGTGTGGGTCCGCACTGGGCCCGGTCCTTACTGTGTGGGTCCGCCCTGGGCCGGGTCCTTACAGTGTGGGTCCGCACTGGGCCCGGTCCTTACTGTGCGGGTCCTCACTGGACCCGGTCCTTACAGTGTGGGTCTGCACAGTGCCCAGTCCTTACGCTCTGTCCGTGTGTCTGCACTGGGGTAGACCCTCTGTCTGTGTGTCTGCACTGGGGTAGACCCTCTGTCTGTGTCTCTGCACTGGGATAGACCAGTGAGTTGGACAATCAGCCATGACCGTGAAGAATGTTGGAGCAGGGTCGAAGGGCCAAACGGCCTCCTGCTGCTCTTCTATGTGTTGCTGCCATGCAGCCTCCACCTGATTTCTCTGTACCATTTCAGACTGTGCTGAGTGAGGTGTGGCCTGGTATCGTGTCTGACCCATTAACCCTAGATGTGTCTGCCCTTGCCCTGCCCTGCCTGGTGCCAGTTAAGCAATCCCACTGCACCCAACAATTCAAAAAGGGGGCTGCTCCCCAATCCCCCTCCACCAACATCCCAGAAACAGATTTCCTGGGCATTGCTGTTTGTGGGACGCTACTGTGTGCCAATGCGCTACTGCAGCTTCGGCAATACAGCAGCAATGACATTTCCACTTTTTCGGTGAGACCTTTGGTGCGAAGGGTGCTATATAAATGTAGACCTCCCATTCCACTTCCGTGTACAGTCAGCGTGCCTTACTGCAGCTGTCAGCAACAGATTTGCATTGATGTGCTGCCTTATACGTTGCCAGCTCTCCGAGAGAGCCAGCGAGCAAAGCCTGACCCCCGCGCCACACCCCTCCGCACCCCCTGCTGGGCCAGGTGACCCCAGGCACTGTCCTGGAGGAGGGTAGTGAGGGACGGAGGGAGGGAGGGGGAGGCTACTCCTGAGGGTCCAAAGCAGGTGGCTCCCCCTGGTGTGGGAGGGCAATTAAAAGGGGAACAACAGGCCAGAATTTGAGCAGCTTGGAGACCTCGGAGGGTTGTGGAGCTGGGCGAGGACGGCTGAGCAAGCTTTACGTTTAAAACTAGTTGTTGCTCAAACAAGGACATTGGTTCGGCCATTTTTACTTATTCATTAACGGGGTGAGGGCGTCGCTGGCCAGGCAGCATTTATTGCCCATCCCTAATTGCCCAGGGGGCATTTAAGAGTCTGTTCTGTTGCTGTGGGTCTGGAGTCACATGCAGGCCGGTAAGGATGGCAGTTTCCTTCCCGAAAGGGCAATTAGCAGAGGGTGGTGCGTGTATGGAATGAGCTGCCAGAGGAAGTGGTGGAGGCTGGTACAGTTACAGCATTTAAAAGGCATCTGGATGGGGACATGAACAGGAAGAGTTTGGAGGGATATGAGCCAAATGTAAGTGGGGCTAGATTCTATTAGGATATCTGGTCTGCATGGACCGAAGGGCCTGTTTCCATGCTGTACAACTCAATCACTCTCGGAATAATCTCCAAGATGATGACACAAAATGTGGGAACATTGTATAAACTGTGAGGAGGACAACTTTGATGCGTTGGTGGGGTGGGGGGGGGTTACGTGGCAGATGAGTTCAATGCAGAGAAGTGTGCGATGATGCACTTTGAGCACAGGAGTATTGAAAAGCAAGATAAAATAAGAAGTAGAATACAATTAGGGATGCAGGACCAGGGGTACATGAGGAAGAGATAATAGGAACTGCAAATGCTGTTCAATCCGAGATAACGAAGTGTGGAGCTGGATGAACACAGCAGGCCAAGCAGCATCTCAGGAGCACAAAAGCTGATGTTTCGGGCCTAGACCCTTCATCAGAGAGGGGGATGGGGAGAGGGTTCTGGAATAAATAGGGAGAGAGGGGGAGGCGGATTGAAGATGGATGGAGGTGAAGAAGATAGGTGGGGAGGAGACAGACAGGCCAAAGAGGTGCAGATGGAGCCAGTAAAGGTGAGTGTAGGTGGGGAGGTAGGGAGGATATGTTCAATGATCATTGAAGATGTCAGGACACATTGGGAGAGCAGTTAACAATGACAGCCTCCAACCTCATTGTTCCCCAACCCCGCACGGCCCGTTTCTATCTCCTTCCCAAAATCCACAAACCTGCCTGCCCTGGTCGACCCATCGTCTCAGCCTGCTCCTGCCCCACCGAACTCATCTCCACCTATCTGGACTCCATTTTCTCCCCTTTGGTCCAGGAACTCCCCACCTACGTCCGTGACACCACCCACGCCCTCCACCTCCTCCAGGACTTCCAATTCCCTGGCCCCCAACACCTCATATTCACCATGGACGTCCAGTCCCTGTACACCTGCATTCCGCATGGAGATGGCCTCAAGGCCCTCCGCTTCTTCCTGTCCCGCAGGCCCGACCAGGCCCCCTCCACCGACACTCTCATCCGCCTAGCGGAACTCGTCCTCACACTCAACAACTTCTCTTTTGACTCCTCCCACTTCCTACAGACTAAGGGGGTGGCCATGGGCACCCGCATGGGCCCCAGCTATGCCTGCCTCTTTGTAGGTTACGTGGAACAGTCCATCTTCCGCACCTACACAGGCCCCAAACCCCACCTCTTCCTCCGGTACATTGATGACTGTATCGGCGCCGCCTCTTGCTCCCCAGAGGAGCTTGAACAGTTCATCCACTTCACCAACACCTTCCACCCCAACCTTCAGTTCACCTGGGCCATCTCCAGCACATCCCTCACCTTCCTGGACCTCTCAGTCTCCATCTCAGGCAACCAGCTTGTAACTGATGTCCATTTCCAGCCCACCGACTCCCACAGCTACCTAGAATACACCTCCTCCCACCCACCCTCCTGCAAAAATTCCATCCCCTATTCCCAATTCCTCCGCCTCCGCCGCATCTGCTCCCACGATAAGACATTCCACTCCCGCACATCCCAGATGTCCAAGTTCTTTAAGGACCGCAACTTCCCCCCCACGGTGATTGAGAACGCCCTTGACCGCGTCTCCCGCATTTCCCGCGACACATCCCTCACACCCCGCCCCCGCCACAACCGCCCCAAGAGGATCCCCCTCGTTCTCACACACCACCCTACCAACCTCCGGATACAACGCATTATCCTCCGACACTTCCGCCATTTACAATCCGACCCCACCACCCAAGACATTTTTCCATCCCCACCCCTGTCTGCTTTCCGGAGAGACCACTCTCTCCGTGACTCCCTTGTTCGCTCCACACTGCCCTCCAACCCCACCACACCCGGCACCTTCCCCTGCAACCGCAGGAAATGCTACACTTGTCCCCACACCTCCTCCCTCACCCCCATCCCAGGCCCCAAGATGACATTCCACATTAAGCAGAGGTTCACCTGCACATCTGCCAATGTGGTATACTGCATCCACTGTACCCGGTGCGGCTTTCTCTACATTGGGGAAACCAAGCGGAGGCTTGGGGACCGCTTTGCAGAACACCTCCGCTCAGTTCGCAACAAACAACTGCACCTCCCAGTCGCAAACCATTTCCACTCCCCCTCCCATTCTCTAGATGACATGTCCATCATGGGCCTCCTGCACTGCCACAATGATGCCACCCGAAGGTTGCAGGAACAGCAACTCATATTCCGCCTGGGAACCCTGCAGCCATATGGTATCAATGTGGACTTCACCAGTTTCAAAATCTCCCCTTCCCCCACTGCATCCCTAAACCAGCCCAGTTCATCCCCTCCCCCCACTGCACCACACAACCAGCCCAGCTCTTCCCCCCCACCCACTGCATCCCAAAACCAGTCCAACCTGTCTCTGCCTCCCTAACTGGTTCTTCCTCTCACCCATCCCTTCCTCCCACCCCAAGCCGCACCCCCAGCTACCTACTAACCTCATCCCACCTCCTTGACCTGTCCGTCTTCCCTGGACTGACCTATCCCCTCCCTACCTCCCCACCTACACCCTCTCCACCTATCTTCTTTACTCTCCATCTTCGGTCCGCCTCCCCCTCTCTCCCTATTTATTCCAGTTCCCTCCCCCCATCACCCTCTCTGATGAAGGGTCTAGGCCCGAAACGTCAGCTTTTGTGCTCCTGAGATGCTGCTTGGCCTGCTGTGTTCATCCAGCCTCACATTTTATTATCTTGGAATCTCCAGCATCTGCAGTTCCCATTATCTCTGAAAGCTCACTGTGTTCTTGGTTTTAATAATAGGGATATAGAGAACAAGAGTCCAGTAATACTGAACTTGTGAAAGACATTTGTTAGTCATCAGCTCAAGTATTGTCTACAGTCGTGGGCATCTCATTGTGGGTCACTTGGGATTTGGGAATGTCGGGAAGGTGGAGCAGTGGGAAGGAGAGATACGTAGAAGGGTAGGTGTGAAAGCATTAGAGAGAGAGTGCAGAGGTGATTTACAAGAATGGCTCCAGGAACAAGATACTTTAGCGCTGACGACAGGGGCGGCACGGTGGCTCAGTGGTTAACACTGCTGTCTCACAGCTCCTGGAACTCAGGGTCCATTCCAGCCTCAGGCTGCGTGGAGTTTACACATTATCCCTGCAGGTTTCCACCAACAGTCCAAACATATGCGGGCTAGGGTGGATTGGCCATGCTAAATTGCCTGTTGTGTCCAGGGAAGTACAGGCTGGGCGGGTTCATCATAGGAGATGAGGAGTTATGGAGGTAGTGCCTGGATGGGGTGCCTACTGGAGGGTCGGGGTGGACTTGATGGGCTGAATGGCCTCTTTCTGCAGTGTGGGAATTCTATGAAACCAAAGAAGTTGGGACTGTTCTCCCTAGAAAGAAGAAGGTTCAGAGGCGATGTGGTGCCTATCTGAGGAAGGATGTTCTGGTTATGGAGGCAGTGTGAGAACTGTTACTAAACTGACTCCTGGGATGGCAGGACTGACGTGTGGAGAGAGACTGAATTACTAAGGACTGGAATTGAGAAGAATGAGAAGGTATGGGGCCTAATAGAAACCAATAAAACTCTAATAGGACAAGACAAGGCAAACACAGGAAAGATTTTAACCAAGATAACAAAGTGTGAAACTGGATGAACACAGCAGGCCAAGCAGCATCTCAGGAGCACAAAAACTTGGCCTGCTGTGTTCATCCAGCCCCACACCTTGTTATCTCGGATTCTCCAGCATCTGCAGTTCCCATTATCTCTGAAAGGTTTTAACCAAATGACTGGGGCATCCAGAAACAGGCATCGCAGTTTAAGGATACAGCGTAGGACAAAGATGAGGAGAAATGGCTTCACCCAGACAGTGGGGAGCCTGTAGAATTTTCCGTCTCAAAAAGTAATTGAGGCCAAAATATTGAATGATTTCAAGAAGGATTTAGATTCTTAGGGCCAGTGGATCGAAGGTTATGGTATGGGGGTAGAAAGCAGGAACAGGGGACTGAGTTGGATGACATGCCATGATGGTATCGAATGGTGGAGCAGGTTCAAAGGGCCAATTGCCTACTCCTGGTCCCAGTTTCTATTTGAGAGAAGGTTTCAAAATTGTGAATGGGCTGGATGGCGTAGATAGGATGGAGCTGTTCCCACTTGTAATGGCAACAAGAACCAGGAGACGCAGATTAAAGGGATGTCTAAAAGAAACAAGGGTGATATGAGAAAGAGCTCATTCACCCAGCATTTAGAGTATGGAATGCACTGCCTGGAAATGTGGAGGTCGCACCTTTAAGTACAGAGTCATAGAGTTATACAGTGAGGAAGCAGACCCTTCAGTCCAACTCGCCCATGTCAGCCAGGTTTTCCAAACTAAACACGTCCCATTTTTCTGCTTATGGCCCATATCCCTCTAAACCCTTCCTATTCATGTATTTTCCAAAATGCCTCTTAAATGCTGTAATTGTACCAGCCTCCAACACTCCCTCTGGCAGCTCATTCCATACACACACCATCCTCTGCATGAAAAAGTTGCCCCTTAGGTCCGTTTTAAATCTTTCCCCTCTCACCTTAAACCTTTACCCTCTAGTTTTGGGCTCCCCCCCCCTACCCTGGGGAAAAGATCTTGTCTATTCACCCTACCCATGCCCCTCATGAATTTATAATCCTCTATAAGGTCACCCTCTGACGCTCCAGGGAAAATAGTCCCAGTCTATTCAGCCTCTCCCCATAGCTCAAACCCTCCAGCCTCTTGCAAGATCCTTTTCTGAGCCATCTCCAAAGCCATTCAAGATGGTCTGAGGAAGGGTCACTAGACCCAAAAATCTTCACAGATGCTGCCAGACCTGCTGAACTTTTCCAGCAATTTCTGTGTTTGCGTTCAAGGAGGCATTGGATATAAATGGTGTGCAGGACTATGAGGACAAAACAGGAGATTTGCACACGGTGATGATGCTGGTTTGAAGAGCTTGTAAAGATACGATAGGTCGAATGGCCTCCATCCACACCTCACCCATTCTGTGTTGCTGTCAGGGATGGGGAGGGAGGGATAGGAAGATGGATGCTTGGTGCAGGAGAGCTGTGAGAGCATGGTGATGCGTAGGTGCTCCGAAAGAACAGTGCACTCAGAGTTCACATCTCAGCCAGGCTTAACGAGAAGTGACAGGCAGGACAAGAGGGAGGACGGTATCAGCAGAGAGTGGCCAAGCTTTGAACCGTATCTAAACACCGAGCAAATGTGCATCGACCGAAATAGCGAGGCATTGCCGAGCAGTTCATGTGTCAGGTTGTGTTAGGGTGAGGAGGCAGTGGAATCAGGCTGTACTCACAGAGAGAGAGAGAGAGAGAGAGAGAGAGAACTCAACATGATCCCTGCTGTCCGCTTTCACAGTGAGAGAGGGAGAGAGAGAAATCTCTGAGATACCCAAGGGTCTTTGAAACCCTCAACCCCAACCAGGCACCCTCTCCCCTGGTCTTGCTGCAAGACAGTCGTGCGGGACACCACCTGCCCCATCTCTGTGGATTTTTACAACCAAATCCCTCACTGCGATCTAATTCTAACCCGGGTACCTGCAGGGGAAATGGAGAGGAGGCACAGATAAACAATAAATGGAAAGCTCCTTCAGACAGACATCTCAGCCGTGAGGTATTTGTTTCGTTCATCTGTAAGATGTCGGCATCCCTGGCCGGGCCCAGCATTTATTGCCCCGTCTCTAGTTGCCCCTTGAGAAGGTGGGGGTGAGCTGCCTTCTTTAACTGCTGCAGTCTGTGTTCTGAGGGTTGACACACAATGCCCTTAGGGAGGGAATTCCAGGATTTTGACCCAGTGACAGTGAAGGGGCAGGGATATATTTCCAAGTTCACTAGTGTCCTTTAGGGAAGGAAACTGCCATCCTTAACTGGTCTGGCCCACATGTGACTCCAGACCCACAGCAATGTGGGTGATTCTTAACTGCCCTCTGGGCAATTAGGGATGGGCAATAAATGCTGCCTGGCCAGTGATATTTTTGAGATGAGGTCCCTCAAGCCAAAAATAGGGAGTTAGGAAATAAATTATTAAACAGGATTTCAAAGGTAGTAATCTAAGGATAACTCCCAGTTCCACGTGTTAGTGGAATCAGGAGGAGGATGATTGACCAAATGAATATGTGATCAGATTCTGGGGAACAGAGGACCTGCCCAAACTAGATGGAACCAATATTCATGCGGAGGCATTTGCTTGCACAGTGTGGGGAGGATTTTAAACAAGTGTGGCACGGAACAGGGACTTGAGCAAGGAAGCAATAGGAAATCAAAGATGGAAATTGTGGAAATGAAAAATAAAGTAGAAAGCAAAAATGGAAGGCTGAGGAAATAATCGCAACCAAGTAAATGTATGAAAATGTCAAAAAAGTCTAAAGATTCTATATCTAAGTTGCATAGATCATTTGTAATATCGTAGACAGCTTAACAGTGCAGACATAATGGGAACTGCAGATGCTGGAGAATCTAAGATAACAAAGTGTGAAGCTGGATGAACACAGCAGGCCAAGCAGCATCTCAGGAGCACAAAAGCTGACGTTTCAGGCCTAGACCCTTTATCAAAGAGGGGGATGGGGTGAGGGCTCTGGAATAAATAGAGTGGGGGGGGAGGCGGACCGAAGATGGAGAGAAAAGAAGATAGGTGGAGAGGAGACTATAGGTGGGGAGGTAGGGAGGGGATAGGTCAGTCCAGGGAAGACGGACAGGTCAAGGAGGCGGGATGAGTTTACTAGGTAGGAAATGGAGGTGTGGCTACTCCCACCCCAAGCCACATCTCCATTTCCTACCTACTAACCTCATCTTGCCTCCTTGACCTGTCCGTCTTCCCTGGACTGACCTATCCCCTCCCTACCTCCCCACCTACACTCTCCTCTCCACCTATCTTCTTTTCTCTCCATCTTCGGTCCGCCTCCCCCTCTCTCCCTATTTATTCCAGAACCCTCACCCCATCCCCCTTTTCTGATGAAGGGTCTAGGCCTGAAACGTCAGCTTTTGTGCTCCTGAGATGCTGCTGGGCCTGCTGTGTTCATCCAGCCTCACATTTTATTATCTTAACAGTGCAAATAGTTTTACACTGATATGATATGATTGTGATGGTGGAGATGTCGGGTAACCAAGGGTAGGAATTGAACATCCAAGAAAATTCCATCATTAGGAGGGACAGACAAATATGAAAAGGAGGTGGGATGGAAATGTTGTTGAGAGATGAAATAAGTGACCTAGTAAGAGAGGATGTTGGCTCAGGGAATCTGCATGTGCAATCAATGAGTGCAGCTGAGGGACAGAAGACTTTTGAGTGACTTGACCTCTAAACTATTGTGGTGAGATAGGGGATGACAAACCAGAAATTAGAGATGCATATCGTAAGTACTCATGGTTGATTTTAATTGACACATAAGCTGGGAAAATCACATTAGCAATAAAACTAAAACAATACTCTCAGTCCGTGAATGAATAAAAGAAAAAAAGTCAGGATGGTGAGTGGCTCAGAGGGGAGCTTGCGGGGGGGGGGGGGGGGGGGGGGTGTTCCCATGTATCTGCTGCCCTTGTCCTTCTAGATGGAAGTGATCATGGGTTTGGAAGGTGCTGCCTGAGGATCTTTGGTGAGTTTCTGCAGGGCATCTTGTAGATAGTACACACTGCTGCTACTGAGTGTCGGTGGTGGGGGGAGTGGATGCTTGTGGATGTGGTGCCAATCAAGCAGCTGCTTTGTCCTGGATGGTGTCGAGCTTCTTGAGTGTTGTTGGGGCTGCCCCCATCCAGGCAAGTGGGGAGTATCCCATCACACTCCTGACTTGTGCCTTGTAGATGGTGGGCAGGCTTTGGGGAGCCGGGACGGGAGTTACTTTCCTTCAATAGTAACCAGTAAATATGCCACAGGGATTAGTTCTGGGTCTACAACTACCTGCAAGATGTTGTCATGGCCTGAATGAGGAGAGTGGAGGTCATATAGCTAAACTTGAAGATGACACAAAAATTGATGGGAAGATGAGTGGTGAGGATGTACAGAGTCTGCAGAGGGACATGGATAGGTTTGGAGAGTGGGCAAAACTATGGCAGATGGAAGAGAATCTGGGAAATGGAAGGTTATGCACTTTGGCAGGAAGAATGGAGGAGGTGAATATTATTTAAATGGAAATAAACTGCAGAAAGCTACAGCACAGAGGGATCTAGGTCTTCTCATCCATGAGTCACAAACAGCTAGTAATCACATTTAAAGTGGTAATAATAAATGGAAGAGAAGAGGGGAAAAAAAGAACAAGACATCTTATACCCTTCTAGAAAAAGCACCAAGCCTCACGCCCACCTGCCCATTGGGGACCCCTCGATTAATGGCTGCTCAAGAGGATTAAATTTGTTCCTGGCACTGTTCATGGTTCTGAGCTGAGGTTAAGACCAGCCATTGGTTGAAAGGGCCCCCGAGGGGCAGGAGGGCATGAGACTAGTTTTCTACCCTTTTCTCTTCCATTTATTATTTATTTATTGTTGCCGCTAAAACCATTTATAATTACATAATAAACATTTATATTTAAGCAAATTGCTGTGGTCAAGCCTTGTTTTAGTTATATTTACCCAAATCTGTTAGGAACCATTTCGATACGCTCTGTGATCCAAGATATTTTTGGAGACGAGGTGGGCTTCAGGAAAAGGTGTAAGAGAAGGAAAAGGCAACCTGATGTTCTGGAGACCTTCCCATATTCCAGGCTGGAATGCGTCAGACTCTGGATTCAGGCCTGTAACATATTCCCGTCGTCAAGCCTTCTCTTAACTACGTTTAGCCGAATCGGAAAAGAGCCACTCAGATAACCTCTGTGATCCAAGACAATTCCTCGTCCACTCCCCACCTCTCCCACCCACTCTCACCCATTCTCCCAACATCTCCTACCTGGTGTGACACATAGCGACCCACTCCAACTCACCTCCAATCACTCTCTCCCACCCACTCCTCACTCAACCCCCACCCATGCCTGTTCTCACCCAGTACCCACCAACAACGGACCCTCTCCTGATCCCCACTCATTTCCAGCCAGTCCACTATCTCTCAGTACACTCACCCTCTGCCCCCGTATCCCTCCTTCCTGCTCCGGCCCTCGGACTTCCCCTCTGCTTTCTCCTCTTCCCTGTTTTCTCACTCTGAGGCATTTTATGGAACACTGAATCACCACATAAAGGTCTGAGACACAGAGAAATGAGGGGAGTAATGCTACCACTCAGCTCAGTGAGTTATAACAGTGAGATAATTCTCCTCAGTTACTTCAGCAGAATGCGTTCCATGCATGTTTAAAACCAGGCCTGGCTATGACCTCAGAAACTGCCATTAACTTGTCAGCTAAATTCAGCATCTGAATGAATTGTTCACACTGAGAGCACCAGCTCACAACAGGCTGCGAGATCATCAAATATAACTGAGTCTGACAGTAAATGACAATTATCTAATGGTCCTGCCTGGCCTGTCTCTCTCTGGGCCTGAGTGCCTGGCCCTAACTCAGACCATCCATATTGCGGCCCACTGCCTCTCAGAGATCATTAGGTCACAGCCACGGCTGAGCTAAAGCCACACAGTCTGGGTTTGGCCAATTCACTTGGCAGGGTGCCCAGAGAGGTTTCTGCAAACTAGCACACGTTTTGAGATAAACATTAGCAGGACAAAGGATTTTGCAAGACGACAGTTAAGAACCCTTAAGAGAAGGCAAAGAGCCATGAGGGGGGGGTCCACACTGAGAACACTTCTAGTGAATCAGGGTAATATTTGTTTCAAGCCAAAGCTTAGTGTTAAAGTTAGAATCAGCGTTAAATGTGAACTAAGTTAAAGTAAGGGAAATTGGAGTTCAATGAAATGAAATAAAATTGAAGCGAAGCTAGATGAAGTAAAGTGAAGCAACAAAGGTATGTATTCCATAGAGTATTTGTACCCAAAAGTTTAATTAAACAAGGGTTGCATTTAAGTAAAATGAAATTAGCTCCCCACCAGGGCAACATTTCCATTGACCAGAAACTCAACTGGATTCACCATCCTGTGGTGAGTAACTCCCCTCCTTCTCTCCCCAAAGCCTGTCCACCATGTACAAGGCACAAGTCAGGAGTGTGATGGGATACTCCCCACTTGCCTGGATGGGGGCAGCCCCAACAACACTCAAGAAGCTCGACACCATCCAGGACAAAGCAGCCGCTTGATTGGCACCACATCCACAAGCACCCACTCCCTCCACCACCGACACTCAGTAGCAGCAGTGTGTACTATCTACAGGGTGCACTGCAGAAATTTACCAAAGATCCTCAGACAGCACCTTCCAAACCCACAAACACTTCCACCTAGAAGGACAAGGGCAGCAGAGACATGGGAACACCACCCCCTGCAAGTTCCCCTCCGAGCCACTCACCCTCCTGACTTGGAAATATATTGCTGTTCCTTCACTGTCGCTGGGTCAAAATCCTGGAATTCCCTCCCTAAGGGCATTGTGGGTCTGTGGGACATGGACTGCAATGGTTCAAGAAGGCAGCTCACCACCACCTTCCCAAGGGGCAACTAGGGATGGGCAAGAAATGCTGTGAATGGGCAAGAAGTGATGCCCGCATCCCACAAAGGAATTGAAAAAGAGTGCAGTGTTCTCACTGAGTATTGGTATCTGAGCTGGCGTGGCTATAGGAGGGTGGCCTGCCAATGTTTCCTCTAGAGTCATGGTCCTATTGTCGTCACAGACCCCCAGGGATGGGTTTCTGGGGGAGCTGGATGTCTCACTCTGGGGCTTGTGGAGAAATGTGCCTGTGGCTGTGAGAGAGCGAAGGCATGGTGAGCAATGGTTAGGGATGATGTGCAATGTATGAAGGTGACAGGGGGATTACTGAGAGAGGTGCAGAGGGATTAAAAGGGGTACTTACTCGGTTACTGGGACATGAATATCTAAGCAATTCCACGGGAATGGTCCCAGTCATCTCCTGTGATGGCCAGGGCTCTCTCCTTGAAGAAGGTGAGGAGCCTGATGTTGGGAATCCATCGCCACACCCCCAAACCCCATCCACATGGAGCCTCTTTACCCCATTCTGGGCTATCTTCTCTTGGGGAATGACAGAAAGGGAGGGATTGAGTGAGATCAAAGTGGGCAGTACAGCTGGTGGTGCTGGTGAGGGTGGCAAAAAGTGGTGATGTGCCCCAAAGGCCATGGTAGAAGTTGGGTTCAGAGGCAGACGTTAGAGTGAATGTGAGGCAGCACAGAGCAGTGTGTGGCACTTACCCTGGCACAGAGTCACTGACCTCCTTACCACACTGCAGGTCAGTCCTCTGGATGGACCCAGGTGGTGATCCCCGAGCGGGCTATCAGCTCCTGACCTCTCTGCTGGTCCCCCAGGAGGAATTTGGCTCGAGAGACCTGGCAGAGAATTGTGATGCCACCTTCCCCTTCTCAAACATGGTCAGAATCTGTCCATGATGGAGCATGACACTTTTGGAAAGCCACAGTGACCTTTTGATGATGGTGCCTGGAGAGTGATGGAAGCGTGTTAGCTGTGATCTCACTGTGCTCACTTGTATGTTGAAATGTGTGTCATGTAATCTGAATAAATCTTTTGTTGTTAACTTCTGCATGATACCTTGTACCACTTCGACACTGTGGTATCAAGCAGATTAATGCCTTCCTTGTGTGTTATGGATTTACATTTAAAGGAGAGCACGTTATTATCGAGAATATCAAAAGATACTTCCAAATCTGAAATAACAAAGTGTGGAGCTGGATGAACACAGCAGGCCCAGCAGCATCTCAGGAGCAGGAAAGCTGACATTTCGGGCCTAGACCCTTCATCAGAAAAAAGCATTTTTGGCATGGATGAGTTGGAGCGAAGAGTCTGTTTCCATGCTATACATCCCCATGACTATTTAATTTGTAGAGACTTTTACTGTAACAAATCATTTAAAAACAACATGACGAAGGGTCTAGGCCCGAAACGTCAGCCTTTGTGCTCCTGAGATGCTGCTTGGCCTGCTGTGTTCATCCAGCTCCACACTTTGTTAATAAAATGTGAGGCTGGATGAACACAGCAGGCCAAGCAGCATCTCAGGAGCACAAAAGCTGACGTTTCGGGCCTAGACCCTTCATCAGAGAGGGGAATGGGGAGAGGGTTCTGGAATAGATGGGGAGAGGGCTCTGGAATAAATAGGGAGAGAGGGGGAGGCGGACCGAAGATGGAGACAAAAGAAGATAGGTGGAGAGGAGAGTATAGGTGGGGAGGTAGGGTGGTGCGGAGGGGATAGGTCAGTCCAGGGAAGACAGACAGGTCAAGGAGATGGGATGAGGCTAGTAGTTAGGAGATGGAGGTGCGGCTTGGGGTGGGAGGAAGGGATGGGTGAGAGGAAGAACAGGTTAGGGAGGCAGAGACAGGCTGGGCTGGTTTTGGGATGCAGTGGGTGGAGGGGAAGAGCTGGGCTGGTTGTGTGGTGCAGTGGGGGGAGGGGATGAACTGGGCTGGTTTTGGGATGCGGTGGGGGAAGGGGAGATTTTGAAACTGGTGAAATCCACATTGATACCATATGGCTGCAGGGTTCCCAGGCGGAATATGAGTTGCTGTTCCTGCAACCTTCGGGTGGCATCATTGTGGCAGTGCAGGAGGCCCATGATGGACATGTCATCAAGAGAATGGGAGGGGGAGTGGAAATGGTTTGCGACTGGGAGGTGCAGTTGTTTATTGCGAACTGAGCGGAGGTGTTCTGCAAAGCGGTCCCCAAGCCTCCGCTCGGTTTAACCTCATTTCACACTTTGTTATCTTGCCTAAGCACTTTTGTTATAAAGCAAAGTGAATTTTAAACTCCAGCAAAACACTTCCTCCATGTCATAGTTTACTTATCCATTAAATGAAGAATCTTTTTAGATTAGACTCCCTAGAGTGGGGAAACAGGCCCTTCGGCCCTACAAGTCCATGCCGCCCCTTGGAGCATCCCACCCAGACCCATCCCCCTATAACCCACACACCCCTGAACACTATAGGCAATTTAGCATGGCCGATCCACCTAGCCTGCACATCTTTGGACTGTGGGAGGAAACCGGAGCACCCGGAGGAAACCCACGCAGACACAGGGAGAATGTGCAAACTCCACACAGACAGTCGCCCGAAGCTAGAATCAAATTGGACTCCCTGGTGGTGTGAGGCCGCGGTGCTAACCGCTCAGTCAGTCTCATTGCCATGGGACTGGAGTTACATGTAGGCCAGCTTAGGGAAGGATCCTTTCCTAAAGGGTAAAACCGAACCCTGTGGAGCTTTAAAACAGTTCACTAACGTCAATGTCACTTCTACTGAGGCCAATGTTATTATTTCCAAATTTGTTTTTATTGAGTCCGCCTCACTTTTGCTCAGGTCTGATGAGTATAGTAGCATAGCACCATAAGAAATAGGAATAGGCTATTCAGCCCCTCAAGTCAGCTGTGCCATTCAGTAGGATCATGTAGGATCATTCAGTAGACTCACAATACTCTGAGAGAAGAAACTCTCCTCATCTCAGTCTTAAATTGGCATCCCTTTATTCCAAGACTGTGTCCCGTGGTCCTAGACTGTCCCAAGGGGAAACATCCTCTCACCATTTACCCTGTCAAGACCCTTAAGAATCTGATCTGTTTCAACGACATAACCTCTCATTCTTCTAAATCCCAAACTTTAAGTAAGTGAGGTCTTGATCAGAGCAGAGTGGGTACGTTACTGGACTCACGCAGTAATCTCCGAGTTCACAGCCCAGCGATCTGCGCTCAAATTCCAGCAGGGTCGACATAAATTTCATGAATAAATGCAGAATAAAAAGCTACTTTCAGGTTTGAAATTGACTGAACTGTTGCGAATCTTAATTTTTTCCTGAAGGAAATCTGCCACCCTCACCTGATCTGGTCGACGTGTGACTCTAGACCCACAGTTAGAGCTACGGGCTTTGAAGTAATGAAGACAGCTTCGTGAAGATGAGTCTGTTTCCACAGAGAAGAGGGGTTTGAGAGGAAACTTGACCGAGATATTCCAAACAAGCGTTGGGCCTGGGCTGAGCGGGGAAGGGAAAACTGTCTCCTTCGGTGGAAGGATTGAGAGCCAGTCACCAGAGGCTGGCGTGGGATTTGGATTAGGGCAGAAGAAGCAGCAGGGACATGTGGGTTTGCGCAGCCAGACATCAGGATCTGACAGCGTGGTGGGAGCCTTTCATTAGCTATTCAGCTGAAAACAAAACAATTTACCAGAGATAACACAGTGTGGAGCTGAATGAACACAGCAGGCCAGGCAGCATCCGAGGAGCAGGAAAGCTGACGTTTTGGGTCTGGTCCCTTCTTCAGAAACGTCAGCTTTCCTGCTCCTCTGATGCTGCCCGACCTGCTGTGTTCCTCCAGCTCCACACTGTGTTATCTCTGACTCCAGCATCGGCAGCTCCTACTATCTCTAATTTACCTGACATGACAAGCGGGGAGAGGATGGAACGGGATTAATTGTTCTCGTAGCAAGCTGTTGCAGACTCAGTGGGCTGAATGGCCTCTTGCAGCACTGTTAAACCATTCTATGCTGGCATGAGTCATCATGCCCTCTGAAAGGGCATTTATTAAATGTTGCCATTGTGCATGTTGATCTCATACAGGGACATCACTGCGATCACAGAGGTAGTTCACTATCTCAGGGTGACTAGGGCCGGCCCAGCTAGTGATACCCACATTCCGGGAATAAGTAAAAGCTAATTGGGGCCACTCAGAGTTGAAACCCTCTCATTCTGAGTCTCTCGCTCACAATCCATTCCCAGTCATTTTCCACAAGTGGCTCCCAGTGCTGGCATCTGCTGCCACCTGCTGGTGTTTTGAGGAGAGTACAAGGTTGCCCTCAGTGGTTTGGGTGATATCACACACAGGATGCTCTAGCAATCGGGGCTGATGTCTTTCCTCTCGGTGTGGGGGGGTGGGGGCGGTTGGGAAGGTATGCAGTGTGCACCGCGGGGAGGTACTGACCACAGAGGAATTTCTTAGAGCTGGCACAGAGATGGGCAGAGTCCAGCAAGGGTGGGTGGCAAGGGCTCTCTCCCAGGAAAGTCCTGCGTCCGATTCCCAGCAGCTGGAAAATTGATCCAAATGCAGTGTGGAGGTGGGGGAGGAGAAACATCCCCTCGTGCCAGATCAATAATTAGACTGTTTAAGGAGGCAACTGAAACAGAGGGCCATAGAAACTAGTCGCAGCTGTGGACCATTCGGCCCTTCATGCTTGTCCATCATTCAATAGAATCATGGCCGATGATCCAACTCAGTTACCTGTTTCTGCTTTCTCCCCTTAAGATCCAGAAATCTACCCCAAGATTTATAACTACCTCTGTCTTGAAAACACGTAATGTTTTGGCATCAATCGTTTTCTGTGATAGAGCATTCCACAGGCTCTCTGCTCTCTGGGTGAAGACACTTCTCCTCATCTTAGTGCGAAATGGGATAGTCCTATCCTCAGACAGTGATCCCTGGTTCTGCGCTCCCCAGACAGGAGGGACATCTTTCCTGTGTTCACCCTGACAGGTTGTGTTAGAGTTTCACCCTGATCCCAAACTGCCTCACCTCAGAGAGAGTAGGAAGTGCCGATGCTGGAGAATTTGAGATAACAAGGTGTGGAGCTGGATGAACACAGCAGGCCAAGCAGCATCAGAGGAGCAGGAAGGCTGATGTTTCGGTTCGAGACACTTCTTCAGAAATGGAGGAGAGGAAGGGGGTTCTGAAATAAATAGGGAGAGACGGGGAGGCGGATCGAAGATGGATGGACGATCCACCTATCTTCGCCTTTATCCATCTTCTATCCCCCTCCCCCTCTCTCCCTATTTATTTCAGAACCCCCTTCCTCTCCTCCATTTCTGAAGAAGGGTCTCGAACCGAAACATCAGCCTTCCTGCTCCTCTGATGCTGCTTGGCCTGCTGTGTTCATCCAGCTCCACACCTTGTTATCTCAGCCTCACCTCGGTTGTCTGTTTAATTTTTGTGTTTTTAACATCTTGGTTAATGCCGGCAGGTCATTGTCAGTGTAAGTCAATGTTTCATTGCAACCATATTTAACATACACCTCAAACTGTTGAAGAGCCAGCCATTAATCTTAAAGTTTGCTTTTCTACAGATGGGAGGTAGACTGTGATCACTGTGAAACAGGGCCAGGAGGAAGATAAACATAGTCTTATAGAGATCCAGGGCACAGGAACAGAGCACATGTTGTTCTAGAGAACTGTCTCGAATGCACTCTGCGAATTCCTCTACTGATCAGACTATCACAGTCTCCATGAAGATTAAAGACCCAGCAGAACCCCGGAGAATGTACTGGCTGTGTTACTCACCCTTCTTGCCTTCTGATTTATTCCCTGTCGCACTATGTACTGACTGTTAGGGGCCTTCTTACCAGTGTCTTCTTCCCCTTTTTGTTTCTTATCTCTGCCCACATAGATTCTACATCTTCTGTTCCAGGATCATTTCTTGCTATCGGATTTAGCCCATGCTGCGTGAACAATGCTGCCCACATCCCTTTCCTTCCTGCCTGTCCTTTTGAAAATCACATACCACCGAACATTTAGTTCCCAGCTTTGATCTCATTATAAACCGCGTCTTTGTAATGGCTACATGATCAGACCCATTGTCCTGCATTTGTGCTGTAGTGTGACAAAAACTGTGCACAATTTTCTTTGTTTACTTTGGGATGTGGGTGCCCCTGGCTGGCCCCAGCATCTCTTACCCCGTCCCTAACTGCCCCCTTGAGAAAGTGGGGGAGAGCTGCCTTCTTGAGCCGCTGCAGTCCATGTGCTGTGGGTTGACCCACAATGCCCTCAGGGAGGGAATTCCAAGATTTTGACCCAAAGAAATGGCGATAGATTTCCAAGTCAGGATGGTGAGTGACTTGGCAGGGGACTTGAAGGGCCTGGTGGTCCCGTTTATCTGCAGCCCTCGTCCTTTTAGATGGAAGTGTTCGCGGGTTTGGAGCGTGCTGTCTGAGGATCAAACAGAGGGTCGTTAATTTTGAATTTTTTTATATAATTTTTCTCCCGAGTATTCACTGCTGTTTTGGAAGCTCTTGGCCCTTCCTCCCACTTTGGGTATCATTATCTAACCAGCCATCCTGACCCATTCACTTGTACTATACGCCTACAGCTCACCCTTCCCAAACCTGCTGGAAAGCCCCAGGTGCCCAATTCACCAGGACCCTGGACCCAGCTCATGCCAAGTGAAGTGCATCCCAGCCGAATAAGCTGCTATTATCCACAACACTGGTGCCAGTCCCCAACGGACTGTGCCCTATTCCTCCCACATCAATCTTTGAGGCAGAGACAATAGGAACTGCAGATGCTGGAGATTCCAAGATAATAAGATGTGAGGCTGGACGAACACAGCAGGCCAAGCAGCATCACAGGAGCACAAAAGCTGACGTTTCGGGCCTAGACCCTTCATCAGAGAGGGGGATGGGGCGAGGGAACTGGAATAAATAGAGAGAGAGGGGGAGGCGGACCGAAGATGGAGAGTAAAGAAGATAGGTGGAGAGAGTGTAGGTGGGGAGGTAGGGAGGGGATAGGTCAGTCCAGGGAAGACGGACAGGTCAAGGAGGTGGGATGAGGTTAGTAGGTAGGAGATGGAGGTGCGGCTTGAGGTGGGAGGAGGGGATGGGTGAGAGGAAGAACAGGTTAGGGAGGCAGGGATGACCTCCCACTACATCACCTCCCTCACCCCCATCCCAGGCCCCAAGATGACTTTCCATATTAAGCAGATGTTCACCTGCACATCTGCCAATGTGGTATACTGCATCCACTGTACCCGGTGTGGCTTCCTCTGCATTGGGGAAACCAAGCGGAGGCTTGGGGACCACTTTGCAGAACACCTCCGCTCGGTTCGCAATAAACAACTGCACCTCCCAGTCGCGAACCATTTCAACTCCCTCTCCCATTCCTCAGACGACATGTCCATCCTGGGCCTCCTGCAGTGCCACAATGATGCCACCCGAAGGTTGCAGGAACAGCAACTCATATTCCACTTGGGAACCCTGCAGCCAATGGTATCAATGTGGACTTCACCAGCTTCAAAATCTCCCCTTCCCCCACTGCATCCCAAAACCAGCCCAGCTCATCCCCCGCCTCCCTAACCTGTTCTTCCTCTCACCTATCCCCTCCTCCCACCTCAAGCAGCACGTCCATTTCCTACCTACTAACCTCATCCCACCTCCTTGACCTGTCCGTCCTCCCCGGACTGACCTATCCCCTCCCCACCACCCCATCTATACTCTCCTCTCCACCTATCTTCTCCTCTATCCATCTTTGGTCCGGCTCCCCTTCTCTCCCTATTTTTTTCAGAATCCTCTCCCTATCGCCCTTTACTGATGAAGGGTAAACCTCCAGCTAAACCTCCATTCTAGTCATAGCATCATGGAGTCATGCGGCTCAGAAACAGACCCTTCAGCCCATCCATCCATGCTGACCATGCTCCCAAACTGAACTAGTCCCACCAGACTGTGCTTGGCCCGTATCCGTCCGAACCTTTCCTCTTCATGAACTTAATCCTGCATCCACCACTTCCTCAGGAAGTTCATTCCACACACGAACCACCCTCTCTGTGTAAAAAATTAGCCCCCACACCTTTCTTAAATCTTTCTCCTCTCACCTTAAAATTATGCCCCGAAATCCCCCACCCTGGGGGAAAGGCACCTCATCCATGCCCCTCATGATTTTATAAACCGCTGTGAGGTCACACCTCAAACCTCCTACACTCCAGTGAAAAGTCCCAGCCAATCCAGTGTTTTCCTGTATCTCAAACTCCCCATTCCCGGCAACGTCCTGGTAAATCTTTCCTGAACCCTCTCCTAATAATATCCTTCCTCTAACCAGAACTGCACAGTACCCCAGAAGAGACCTCACCAACATCCTGCACCATCTCAACACCTATTCTCAAAGGTCTGAGCGATGAAGGCAACCGTGCTGCACACCTTCTTAACCATCCCACCTAGCTGCGACACAAATTTCACAGAGTTATGTCCCTGAAGGCCTGGGTCTCTCTGTTCTGTGACACCACCCAAAGCCCAACCGCTTACCCTGCCCTCGTTACCTTGTCAGTGTTGGCCCTAATGTGGAATGGATAGTCAGGACTCACAGTATGGAATGAGGTGGGTACAAGGAGGGGTGGGGGGTTAGAACCAGTTGTAAGGTGTGGGGCAATGGTTGAAGATCGAGCCAGGACGGGAGGACAAGTGTCATTGACCCCCTGACTGATCTCTGCCAAGACAATGACGCTGAAGCAATCTCCCACAACAGGCAGCTCAAAGGGAAGATCACAATGCACAGTGGATGGGACAAATTGGATAGCATTCTCAAAGGCACCTTCTGGGCCGAATGGTCTCCTGTTATGTTGTATCTTTAGAGTTCCCATCCTTGCTTTCCAATGCAAACATGGTCTTCCCTGCTACCCGACATCAGGAATCTCCTGAAGCCGTGCACTCCTTCCAGATCGCTGCCCTCCTCACATTCTGCACACAGGTACGTCCACATCCCAGCCCACTGCGATCCCTGCCTCAAACTCTGGGAATTCTCATCCGAAACCGCTCCACCCCTTTCACCCTCACTCTCTCACTGCCTCACTCTCTCACTTTCACCCTCACTCTGTCACTGCCTCATTCCCTCACAGCCTCACTTCCTCACTCTCTCACCACCTCATTCCTCACTCCCTCACTCTCTCACCACCTCATTCCTCACCCCCTCACTCTTTCACTGCCTCACTCTCTCACTGCCCCAGTCTCTCACTCTCACTCCCTCACTACCCCATTGCCTCACTCTCTCACTGTCTCGCTCACTCACTATCTCACTCACTGTCTCACTGCCTGGCTTCCCCACTGTCTCACTGCCTTACTCTCTCAGTCTTTCTCTCACACTCTCCCTCTTCTCTCTCAGTGTCTTGCTCTCTCGCTTTCACTCACTTTCTCTCACTATCTTTCTCTTTCTTTCTCACTGCCTGACTTGCTCACTGTCCCTTTCATTATCTCTCTCTCTCTCTATGCCCCTCCTTTAGGACCCTCCTCTGTAACAGATCTGTTTGCCTCACCAATGTTCTCTTGAGCTAATACCTCCTTAAATGGCGAGTGTGAGATTCAGAGTGCTCGCTCTCCCGTTAATCTGGGATATTTCCCTGTTTTCAAGCTGCTACATAAAGCACATTGTTGATGGTGAGATCTGAATATTTGGTGACTTCAACAGGAAGGCCAGGCTGGGTCGAGCCTTGTACTTTTATTGAAAACACATCCCACTGTCAGTTAAAAATAACTTCCATGGATCTTTTAGACACCTCCAGCCTCGAAAATCAGGGAATCTTTTCCAAAGATATTGGCTGGGTGTAGCTGGTGGGGCCCCTGGGTGCCCAATGGAGGTGGTCGTGGGTTTGGAAGGTGCTGTCTGAGGATCTTTGGTGAATTTCTGCAGTGCATCTTGTAGATAGTACACACTGCTGTTGCTGAGCGCCAGTGGTGGAGGGAGTGGAGTGTTGAAAGTGGTGGATGGGGCACTGGTCCGGGGCTATGCTTTCTCCTGGATGGACACGGACTCTCACTGCACAGAAACAGACCCTTCGGCCCAACTCCTCTGTGCTGGCCAGGTATCCTAAAGTGATCTAGCCCCATTTGCCAGCATTCAGCCCATATCCCTCTACACCCTTCCTATTCATGTACCCAACCAGATTCCTGTTAAATGTTGTAATTGTTCCAGCCTCCACCACCTCCTCTAGCAGCTCATTCCACACACACACCTCCCTCTGTGTGAAAAAGTTGTCCCTTAGGACCCTTTTAAATCTTTCCCCTCTCTCACCTTAAACTCATGCCCCTCTGGTTTTGGATTCCTCCTGCCCTGGGGAAAAGGCCTTGTCTATTCACCCTGTCCATGTCCCTCAGGAATTTATAAACCTCTATAAGGTCACCCCTCAGCATCCGACGCTCCAGGGAAAATAGCCCCAGCCTATTCAGCCTCTCCCTGTAGCTCAAGCCCTCCAACCCCGGCAATACCCTTGTAAATCTTTTCAAGCTTCACAACATCCTTCCCATAGCAGGGAGACCAGGATTACACACAGTGCTCCAATAGTGGTCCGAACCAATGTCCTGTAGAGCCGCAACGTGGGGGTTTGGATGTGTGCGTGGGATAGTGGGTCTGAGGGTCAGCACTCTGGGGAGTGCGGGTTTCCCTCCCTCTCGAGTCCTGCCCCATGAGTACAGACTGGGAGCTCCAGCTCTCTGTTAAATGCTGTTTGAAAGTTTACAATGTACCCTGTGTGAACCCTCCCCGCAACTCGATAACGCTCAGCCAAGGGCTCCACTTCGCATCGCGAGAGCTTATATCACAGCACTTGCTCAGACTAAAGAAAAGTACATCTCCCTCTACTCTTTTAAACTGAAAGGAAAGCTCTCTCTACACTGTCCCCATCACACACTCCCTGGGACAGGGACAGCACGGGGTTAGATACAGAGTAAAGCTCCCTCTACACTCTCCCCATCAAACACTCCCCAGGACGGGGACAGCACGGGGTTAGATACAGAGTAAATCTCCTTCTACACTGTCCCCATCAAACACTCCCCAGGGACAACGTGGGGTTAGATACGGAGTAAAGCTCTCTCTACACTGACCCCATCAAACACTCCCAGGACACAGACAGCATGGAGTTACATGCAGAGTAAAGCTCCCTCCACATTGCAGATTGATTGTAACACAGGTAGAGTGTGGGGTGAGAATATGCCCCGGTCTCTGACAGATGGGAAGTGTGTGTTGGGAGGAGCAGCCTGTGACTGAGTTGGAATTCCTGTAGGGTGCAGCCCGCCTCTCCCTCGGGAGCTTCGTCAGACTCCCCTGCATTCAGCACGGGATATCGGACGGAAATGAAGTCTCTGTATACTGGGAGAGGCGGGTCAGGCGCCCATTGTTCCACAGCACGCAAAGCTGCTCTCAGAACCGAAGAACAGATCAGGCCTGCAGCATCAGAGCCTGGGTCACAGCCCTGGGCAAGGGTGGGGGGCTCGACAGGCCGACCGTCACACACAATTACTCAGAGAGACAAGAGATTGGAGATACAGTGTCCTGAGAGGGGATGGAGAGAGAGAGAGAGAGACCATGAGACAGAGAAACAGACAGAGGGAGAGACAGAGGGAGAGACAAAAGACAGAGAGAGAGTGGGAGAGACAGAGACAGAGAGAGAGAGGGAGAGAGGGTCAGACAGACAGAGAGAGGGGGAGAGAGAGAGAGAGAGACTGGGGGACAGAGAGAGAGAGAGAGACAGAGAGAGAGAGATTTAGAGAGAGACAGACAGATAGAGAGAGAAGGAGAGAGACAGAGACAGACAGAGAGAGAGACAGACAGACAGAAAGGGAGAGAGACAGACAGAGTGAAAGAGAGACAGAGAGAGAGAGAGACAGAGACACAGAGAGAGAGGGAGAGACAGACAGACAGGCAGAAAGAAGGGGAGAGAGAGAGAAAGACACTGGGGGACAGAGAGAGAGAGAGAGAGAGACAGACAGACAGAGAGAGAGAGAAGGAGAGAGACAGAGACAGACAGACAGACAGACAGAGAGAGAGAGACAGACAGTGAGAGAGAGACAGAGAGACAGACAAAGAGAAATGGAGAGAGAGAGAGACAGAGAGAGAGACAGACAGACAGAGAGAGAAAGAGAGAGAGGGAGACAGAGAGACAGACAGAGAGAGGGAGAGAGAGAGACAGAGAGGGAGAGAGAGAGACAGACAGGGAGAGATAGAGAGACAGACAGACAGAAAGAGGGAGAGACAGACAGAGAGAGGGAGAGAGAGACGGAGAGCGCGAGACAGAGAGGGGGGGGAGAGAGAGGGAGACAGACTGACAGAAGAGAGAGGGAGAGAGAGAGAGAGAGAGACAGAGAGAGAGAGAGGGAGAGAGAGAGACAGACAGACGGGCAGAGAGAGAAACAATGAGAGTACCACTTGACTGGAAGAGGTGTGGAGAGAGATTAGAGAGACGGATGATACTAATGACAGGGAATGAGAAAGGAAGAAATGGAGAGGAGACAGAGAGAGCATTCAGTGAGGGGAGTGCAGGCTGACAGCAGTGAGGGGAGTAGGGAAGGGAAGGCTGATGGGTGAGGGCGTTCAGTGTGAGGAGTGAGGGGTATGAGTTCTGAAGGGGTGTGAGGGGGTGAGGGGGAAGGTGAGTGCTGTGTGAGGGGTAAGTGGGCTGAGATAGGTTTGAGTGAGCGCTGAGGGAGAGTCTTTGATAGATCAACAATTTTCAGTTCCACTCACCAACTCCCCCTCCTCACCCCCATTTCTCCACACCTGTTTCTCCCCCTCCCCCTGTGTCCCCTCCTGTTCCCCCTCCCCATTTCCCCCTCCCCATGTGTCCCCTCCTGTTCCCCCTCCCCATGTGTCCCCTCCTGTTCCCCCTCCCTATGTGTCCCCTCCTGTTCCCCCTCCCCATTTCCCCCTCCCCATGTGTCCCCTCCTGTTCCCCCTCCCCATTTCGCCCTCCCCATGTGTCCCCTCCTGTTCCCCCTCCCCATGTGTCCCCTCCTGTTCCCCCTCCCCATTTCGCCCTCCCCATGTGTCCCCTCCTGTTCCCCCTCCCCATTTCGCCCTCCCCATGTGTCCCCTCCTGTTCCCCCTCCCCATGTGTCCCCTCCTGTTCCCCCTCCCCATTTCGCCCTCCCCATGTGTCCCCTCCTGTTCCCCCTCCCCATGTGTCCCCTCCTGTTCCCCCTCCCTATGTGTCCCCTCCTTCCCCGTTTCTTCTCGCTGTTCCTCCCGTTTCCCCCTCCCCATTTCTGCCCCTTAACCCGTGTACTCTCCTGTTTCTCCCCGAAACCCCCGCACCTCCCCCCCCCCAGGCCCCGCCCCGGCCGTGCTGCATCGAGGGGCTTAATGTTTTCCAGATTGTGGAGAGTGAATTGATCCCACTGTCTCCTGGCTCCAATCCAATGAGGAAGAGAGAGAGAACACTAACAAGGCCTAGCCTTTCCCAGGGCCAGGATTAACGCTTTCCTCGGCCTCACCGCGGCATCGGGGGTGTGACAGGAACCAGAAACCCCACTCAATCCCAGCCCTTTCAATCCCGTAATGCCCTTGCTCAGCTAAACACCTCCCCCACCCCACCTCACCTCATCCATCCACTGAGGGCTTCTGTATTCACTCCCAGGATGTGGCAGTCTCTGGGCTGGGCCCAGCATGTCTTGCCCCATCCCTAGTTGCCCCTTGAGAAGGTGGGGGCGGGGGGTGAGCTGCCTCCTTGAACCGCTGCAGCCCAGCTGTTGTGGGGTGACCCTTAGGGAGGGAATTCCCAGGATTGTGACCCAGGGCGAGTGAAGGGACGGCGATACATTTCCACGTCAGGGCAGTGAGGGGTTCGGAGGGGAACGTGCAGGGCGTGGTGGTCTCGTGTATCTGCTGCCCTCGATATAAAAATGGCGGAATCGCCTGGACGGTGTCAAGTTTGAGATTTCCTGTCCTCGTCTCTGGAGTAGAGTCGGGGAAGGGGGGGGGGGGGGCGCGCGGTGGTAGGGTGTGGGGGTGGGGGCAGTGAGGACCCAGGTTTGGAAACTGCTGTAGATAACTGTAGGAAGATGGCCCAATGCGGTTTGGGATAGGGTTGAGCCTGGCAGGGGGTGGGGGAGTGCCTGGGGGTGTGGACTTGGGTGGGTGTGGGGGGCCGTTCTTATTGTGTTGAAATGTGGGGCTAGCACCGAGATCACATACTCATCGTCAGGTGCACTGAGGCTGCAGGAGATCATAGAACCTTCTGGATCTGTCCCTCTGATGGTCGTTACGGATGATATTGGAGGCTAGGAAGTGGAGCCTGTGTATGTGACCAATGAGAGGGTCTATGGTGGTCCCAATTTTGAGCTGGAGGAAGTTTGTACCTGCCTAGAAATGGGGTTTGGGTTGATTCACGAAGTAAGAGTGAGAGACCTGGTGGTGAGCTCGGGGGTTGGGGGGGCGGTGGTGGTGACTGGTTTCAGTGTAGGGACAGCATCTTGTTTTTGGATAATACCCCTGGGGCATCTAGGACCTGGGAGGGTTCGCCGAACGCTCTCGCGATGCCTGCGGGAGAAAGGCACAGGAGCAAGCGAAGAGCCAGTTTCCTCTGGATCAGGGCAGAGACATCAACTGAGCAGAACCCAGACTGCGTCCAGTTCTGGGCCCCACACCTCAGCAAGGGGCACTAGAAAAATTCCATCGCTGTGCTTCCACTACATTCTCCAGATCCAATGAAGTGCCATCAAACAAGCATAAACATCGTTAAAAGCAGTTCTACAGACTTTCCGAACTAACTCCAATAGACTGGGGATGCTCACAGCAGAGAGAGGGACAGACTCTCCCCCTGAAGATGGAGGGCTCAAAGATCAGCGTGCAGGGTGTCTAAGGAAAGAGGCAGGAGGTTTAGTGGGGATGTGAGGAATCCCAGCGGTGAAGGGGAGCCTGGAACTCCCTGCATGTCAGGGTAGGAGAGGCAGAAGTCCTCAGCACATAGACAAAGTGTTCAGGTCTGTACTTGTGATGCCAAGTGCTGGGACATGGGATTAGAGCAGTGAGGTGCTTCAGAGAATGCCTACAGTGTGCAAACAGGCTATTCAGCCCATCAAATCGGCAATGACCCTCCAAAAGAGCATCCCATGCAGACCCACCCATCCTCTTCCTGTGAGTGTGTGTTTACCATGGCCAATCCACCCTAACCTGCACGTCAGTGGGCTGTGGGAGGAAACCTGAAACCCAAGCAGGCACGGGGAGAATGTGCAAACTCCACACAGAGGGTGGAATCGAACCCAGGTCCCAGTGAAGCAGCACACAGCCCCTTCACCCTGCTCCACAACCAGGTTCAGCTGCTTGGAATAAATTCATAGAAAGAGAGGGGCTGAGACTGTGTCACCATCTGGTGAGACTGGTGGGACTGACATATGAAGAGATACTGCATTAGGACTATATTCACTGGAATTTAGAACAATAACGGTGGGAGTTCTCATCAAAACCTATATCACTCTGGCAGGGCTGGACAGGGGTAAACATCGGAAAGATGTTCCCGAAGATCGGGGAGTCTAGAAACAGGAAGGATACAACGGTAATCCATTTCGGACTGAGTTGAGGATAAGCATCTTCACACAGAGAATGGGGGGCCTGTAGAATTAACTATCACAGAAAGCAGGTGAGGCCCAAACATTGAATCTTTTCCAGAAGGAATCACACAGAGTTCTTGGGGTTAAAGGGATCAAAGGGATTTTGGGGAGAAAGTGGGAACAGGGAATTGAGATAATAAAATGTGAGGCTGGATGAACACAGCAGGCCAAGCAGCATCTCAGGAGCACAAAAGCTGACGTTTCGGGCCTAGACCCTTCATCAGAGATCAGCCATGATCTCACCAAAGAGCACGATAGGCTCAAGGGGCTGAATGGCTTACCCCAGTTCCCAGTTTCTATGTTTCTAAGTTGTATAAACCCTTCCCAAGTTTTCATAATATCATCTTTAGACCTCCTTTCCATAGAAATTAATCGTGGCTTTTTAATCCAAAATGGGGGTCTGCGGTTTGCACTATTTGAGGTGATGGTGTGGGCCTTAGTCTGATGGGGTGTGAGTACGTAAACATTGGGGGTGAGGGTCACTCATGTGGAGGAGCTTGTTTCTTTTTAATTCACTGATTCAATGATGCCATCACTAGCTAAGCCAGCATTTATTACCCAGGGGGCAGTTCAGAGTCAATCACATTGCTGTGGGTCTGGAGTCACGTGTAGGCCAGACCAGGTAAGGATGGCAGTTTCCTTCCCTAAAGGGTATTAGTGAACCAGATGGGTTTTTCCCTGACAATTGTCTTATGGCCATCATTAGGCAGTACATTCCAGACTAATTACACCGACAGCCCTGGGGAAATTGTGAAAATACCACAAGGACGTTGGCTCATGTGTGGGTGGCAGTTTAAGACTGTACGTGTGTGTGTGTGTGTGTGTGTGTGTATGTGTGAGGGAGTGAGAGAGAGAGGGTGAGTGTGTGTGTGAAAGAGAGAGGGTGCGTGTGTGTGTGTGTTTGTGTGTGTGTGTTAGAGAGAGGGAAAGAGAGGGTGTGTGTGAGAGAGAGAGTATGTGAATTGTGTGTGAGGGAGTGTGTGTGTTTGTGAGTGTGAGGGTGTGTGTGTGAGGGAGAGAGTGTGTGTGTGTGTGAGGGAGTGAGTGTGTGTGTCTGTGTGAGGGAGTGAGTGTGTGTGTGTGAGGGAGTGTGTGTGTCTGTGAGTGTGAGGGTGTGTGTGTGAGTGTGAGGGAGTGAGAGTGTGTGTGTGAGGGAGGGAGTGTGTGTGTGAGGGAGTGAGTGTGTGTGAGGGAGGGAGTGTGTGTGTGAGGGAGTGAGTGTGTGTGAGGGAGTGAGTGTGTGTGAGGGAGTGAGAGTGTGAGGGAGTGTGTGTGTGAGGGAGTGAGTGTGTGTGTGAGGGAGTGAGTGTGTGTGTTAGGGAGTGAGGGAGTGTGTGTGAGGGAGTGAGTGTGTGTGTGTGAGGGAGTGAGTGTGTGTGGGAGGGAGTGTGTGTGTGTGAGGGAATGAGTGCGTGTGTGTGTGTGTGGGAGTGTGTGTGTGTGTGTGAGAGAGGGAGTGAGTGTGTGTGTGAGAGAGGGAGTGAGTGTGTGTATGAGGGAGGGAGTGAGTGTGTGTATGAGGGAGTGAGTGGGAGTGTGTGAGGGAGTGTGTGTGATGAGCTTGTACCGTCTCTCTCCCCGAGTCAGCCTGATGCAGCTGTCGAAGGGTTAATGCGGTCTGGGCGAGGCTGCCTGTTTCGCTCAGGAAGGGGCTGCTTTGGGGAAGCTGTGCTGACCTCCCGAGGAGCCCGTTTACACTCTCCTCCCTCGAATGAACATCTCTGAAGGAGCTGGCACACAGCCCTGCTCCCCGACAGCAAACTGACCATCTCGGGGCAGGCCCCCAGCTCACTTTGGCTGGAGGGGAGAGAGAAACAGGCAGAACTTCGCAGGACACCATTGGAACAGGCTTCGCAAACTCATTCGATCCTCTCCAACATCTCCCGGTGGCACTGCATTCCCAACCTAACACAGAAAGTACAGGGAATGTTGTAGATAAAGGACCAGGTAAGAATGTAACCCCGGGTCTGCTCAAAACTGAGCTTCTCTCCTCCAGCTGCAGCTCTCCCTCACAGCGAGATATTCCTGATCTTTAACCATTTCAATGTCTCAGGTTTGACACGGGAGGGATGGATGGATGGATGGATGGAGGGAGGGGGTGAGGAAGGGAGTGATGGATGGAAGGAGGGAAGGAAGGGGTGGTTCCCAATCTCTCCCTCCCCTCACTGCAGTATTCACTGCACTAACGCTGTAGAGTCAGTCTTTATACAGGAACAGAGGGACTACCCCAGGCTGGGTTATTAACCAGGACACATCATCCAAATCTGACTGGATTCTGCTTTACCCCAGTCACCAAATCGTGGGTCAGTACTGAGGGAGTGCCGCACTGTCGGAGGGTCAGTACTGAGGGAGTGCCGCACTGTCAGAGGGTCAGTGCTGAGGGAGTGCCGCACTGTCGGAGGGTCAGTACTGAGGGAGTGCCGCACTGTCGGAGGGTCAGTCCTGAGGGAGTGCCGCACTGTCAGAGGGTCAGTACTGAGGGAGTGCCGCACTGTCGGAGGGTCAGTACTGAGGGAGTGCCGCACTGTCGGAGGGTCAGTACTGAGGGAGTGCCGCACTGTCAGAGGGTCAGTACTGAGGGAGTGTCGCACTGTCAGAGGGTCAGTACTGAGGGAATGCCGCACTGTCAGAGGGTCAGTACTGAGGGAGTGCCGCACTGTCAGAGGGTCAGTACTGAGGGAGTGCCGCACTGTCGGAGGGTCAGGACTGAGGGAGTGCCGCACTGTCGGAGAGTCAGTACTGAGGGAGTGCCGCACTGTCGGGGGGGTCAGTACTGAGGGAGTGCCGCACTGTCGGGGGGGTCAGTACTGAGGGAGTGCCGCACTGTCGGGGGGGTCAGTACTGAGGGAGTGCTGCGCTGTCGGAGGGTCAGTGCTGAGGGAATGCTGCACTGTCAGAGGGTCAGTACAGAGGGAGCGCTGCACTGTCGGAGAGTCAGTACTGAGGGAGTGCCGCACTGTCAGAGGGTCAGGACTGAGGGAGTGCCGCACTGTCAGAGGGTCAGTACTGAGGGAGTGTCGCACTGTCAGAGGGTCAGTACTGAGGGAGTGCCGCACTGTCGGAGAGTCAGTACTGAGGGAGTGCCGCACTGTCGGGGGGGTCAGTACTGAGGGAGTGCTGCACTGTCAGAGGGTCAGTACTGAGGGAGTGCTGCACTGTCAGAGGGTCTGTGCCATTTGAGTAATGCACTGTGGTAATTGAGTCTTTGCCATGATCCATTATTCCCACGGTCTAATTTTGTGTTTCAGTTGCATTTAAAAATCCCACGAGCTGTCTCTTGGATCTCGGGATTTTCCGTCCGTGTTATTTTCCTGGAATTAGTTTTGCCATGAGGGGAAAAGTCTTCGTCCCGAGAGCGGGGAGCCTGTGGAATTCTCTGCCAGGGAAAGCTTTTGAGGCTACAGCATTGAATGTTGTTAAGGAATTAGATATCGTTCTTACAGCTAAAAGGATCAACGGGAATCGACGGGGGCGGGGGGGAAGCAGGAACAGGGAACTGAGTTGGATGATCAGCTGTGATTGTATCAAATGGGGGAGCAGGCTGAATGGGCCGAATGGCATATAGCTGCTCCTGGTTTCTACGCCCAGGGTTGATATCCCATCCTCAATACAACTGCGCCCTGAACAGTTGTTGTAGGAGTTGGGATCTTGCTGTGTATCAGTCTGCCATGGCGTTCTGTAAGAAATGACCGCACTTGAAAGCACAGCTCACAGGTTCTGACATTTCGTGGTAACCTTAACTTTTTGAGTGGCCTCCCGTGCTGAAGGGGAACTTTCCTGCGCTATCCCTCTCTACCTGCCTTTCGCTGCGCCATCCTTCTCTACCTGGCAGAGTGGGATGGGGGTGGGGGTGGGTGTTGTGGAGCGCTGGGGGTGTGTGGGGTGGGCGAAGATGGGGAGGGTCTGCAACGCACCCGGATCCATTCTGATCCACCCGATCGCAGCCAGAGGATCTCTCACAACAGGCTTCTCCATCCCTGCTCCCACACCCTCATGTCTGCTCCCCACCCAGCGATCAAATCCCGGGCCCTGCCCTATTTCTGCCCCTCTGGCCCACTCCCTGAGGAAGGCAGTCAATGCCCTCCCCTCAGCCCTGGTGCGGCCCGTGAACGCCGATCACCATGCCGATGGACAGTCTCTGCTTCCGGAAGCTTCTGCCATGATGTGGAGCTATTATGGGGAAGGTTAGAGGCTGTTGTTGCTGGAGAATGGGGCAGTATATGGGAACCATGCAGAGGATGGTGGGTGGATGATCTACATCCCTCCCATAATGATCCCCACCCACCAGCTCTGAGTTACTCAGAGACTATGAGCCACAGAAAACTTCAATACAAACAGATTTCGGGAGTTGGGGGGTACCTAGTACATGAAACACAGCAAGCTAGTGCACAGGGGGCAGCAGGGAATCAGGAAGGGCTAAGGGAAAGTTGTCCCTTATTCCACAGGGATTGGAGCAAAGAGTACGGAAGTCTTATCACAGCTGTACAAGGTGCTGGTGAGGCCACATCTGGAGAACTGAGATAGCAAGGTGTGGAGCTGGAGGTACACAGCAGGCCAAACAGCATCAGACGAGCAAGAAAGCTGACATTTTGGGTCTGGACCCTTCTCCAGAAGAAGAGTCATTTCTGGAGAAGGGTCCAGAGCCGAAACGTCAGCCTTCCTGCTCCTCTGATGCTGCTTGGCCTGCTGTGTTCATCCAGCTCCACACCTTGCTATCTCAGATTCTCCAGCATCTGCCGTTCTCTGGAGTATTGTGAGCAGTTTGAGTCCCCCTGTTTAGGGAAAGATATTTTTTCATTGGAGGCAGTTCAGAGAAGGTTGACCACAGTAGTCCCTGGGATAGGGGAGTATTTATGAGCAAAGGCTAAACAGATTGGCTCATCATCACTGGAGTTTCAAAGAATGAGAGGTGACCTCATTGAAACAGATCAGATTCTTAAGGGACTTGACAGGGTAAATGCTGAGAGGATGTTTCCCCTCGTCGGAGAGTCTAGGACCAGAGGGCATTGTCTCAGATTATAGGGGCACCAGACTGAGAAGAGGAACGATGCCATCTCTCAGAGGTCTGTGCGTCTTTGGAACTGTGGGGGCAGAGTCCTTGTGTATATGTAAGTCTGAAACAGATTCTCCAACAGTTGGACAATGAGGGGTTACAGGGAAAGGGCAAGAAAGTGGAATGTGAGGAATGTTGGATCAGCTGCGATCCTATTGAATGGCCTGCTGTGTTTTTGTCCATTTCTCATGAGTGTTTCGGTTCTGTGTCAGTGAGCGGGACAGCGAGGGCATTTCTCAGCAGCTCCTCACTTTCTATAAAATTCACGCTCCAATTCGCACTGACAATCAGAATGGGCACTTGACCCCCCCCCCACGCTCGACACTTATCCTCCAGCACCCTAGACCCACTCCCCAATCTCTCAACACAATCCTAAACCTACCTCCCTCCACCAGACCCTTCCCCTCACACTCATTTCCCACTCCCCCAACTCTCTCCCCTAGAGCCCAGACCTAGAACTTCCACTTCACTGTGCATCCCACCCCCCAAATTAGCCCCACACTCCCACACCCCCACACTCCCACCCGCCCACCCCACAAATCAGCCTCACACTCCCACCCCCCCACCCCACAAATCAGCCCCACACTCCCACCCCCCACCCCCCAAATCAGCCTCTCACCCTACACCCCCACATTCCCCTTAGCCATTTACCCACTCACGCACAGTCATCAGAGAGCCCCTACAGTCTGGAAGCAGACCATTTGGCCCAAAAAGCCCACACCCTCCCTCTGAAGGCCCTCCCACCCAGACACACCTACCCCCTCCCCTATCCTGCATTTCCCACCCTAGACACTAATGGGCAATTTCCCATGGCCAACCCACCCTAACCTGCTCATCTTTGGACCGTGGGAGGAAACCCATGCAGACGCAGGGAGAATGTGCAAACTCCACACAGACAGTCACCCGAGGCTGGAATCGAACCCAGGTCCTTGGCCCTGTGAGGCTGCAGTGCTAACCACTGAGCCACCGTGCCATCCCAGTCTCCTTTCACACCCCCCCATCTTGTCCTTCTAGATGGAAGTGGTTGTGGGTTCGGAAGGTGCTGCCTGAGGATCTTTGGTGAATTTCTGCAGTGCATCTTGTAGATAGTACACACTGCTGCTACTGAGCGTCGGTGGTGGAGGGAGTGGATGCTTGTGGATGTGGTGCCAATCAAGTGGCTGCTTTGTCCTGGATGGTGTCGAGCTTCTTGAGTGTTGTTGGGGCTGCCCCCATCCAGGCAAGTGGGGAGTATCCCATCACACTCCTGACTTGTGCCTTGTAGATGGTGGGCAGGCTTTGGGAAGTCAGGAGAGGAGTTACACACCGCAGGATTCCCAGATTCCAGCCTGCTCTTGAAGTCACTGTGTTTACGTGGTGAGTCCAGTTGAGTTTCCGGTCAATGGCAACCCCCTGGATGTTGACAGTGGGGGATTCAGTGATGGTAACACCATTGAATGTCAAAGATTCTCTCTTACTGGTGATGGTCATAGCCTGGCATTTGTGTGGTGTGGATAATGGCAACACCCATCCACTTAACCATTATCTTTCTGGACTATTCCAATGTTTCTAAATTGTCAGCCTACCACTGGCAGCTGAGCAGAAATTCCCTAAATCATTGAGTTTAGTTCTCACTGCCAACCCTATTCTCTCGCTCCTTACTCCATCCCTTCTGCAGTGCGAGGCTGAACTCAACTCACATTCTCCAGGCCATACCTGACCTCAAGGAGAAAGTTGTGTTGTCTTTGAGACTGTACACTTCCCTTTACCCTGTCTCAGCCAATCAGGGGCTTCAACCCAAGTCCATCCCTCCGTCACCTTCAGACTTGACAGTTTAATGACTGCTCTCCCACGTTTGGGATTGTTACCAGTGTCTGAGCTCACCCCAATCCCTCCTACACTTGCTGACCAACAATGCCCCAATTTTCAAATCTCTCCATGGTTTCTCCCCTCCCTATCTCTGCAACTTCCTCCAGTCCCTAGAACCCTCTGAGATGCCTGCCCTTCTCTAGGTCTGGCCACTACAACAGGCCTGACTCCACCGTCGCCTTCAGTCGCCTGGGCCCCAAACTCTGTGGTTCTCTCCTCAAACCTCTCCATGCCCTCTCTCCTTCACTTTCCTCTAGCGTACAGAACGGTATCTCAGTGGCTAGCACTGCTGCCTCACAGCGCCAGGGACCTGGGTTCGGTTCCGCCCTCGGGCGACCGTCTGTGCGGAGTTTTAGATTCTCTGCGTGTCTGCGTGGGTTTCCTCCCAGGTTAGGGTGGGTTAGCTATTAGAAATGCAGGGACACAGGGATAGGATAAGGAGGTGAGTACGAGTGGGATGCTGTTCAGAGGATCAGTGTGGACTTGATGGGCCAAGTGGCCTGTTGCCACACTTTCGGGATTGTATAAAACACTGCTCTCTATTTGACAAAGCATTTAATCATCTGACCTAAAATCCCCTCATGTTTCTCTGTTGGAAATTGTTTGAGAATGTTCACTCGGACTATACAAGGTCTGGAGAGACTGCCTTGGGTAGGGTGGGCCCGTACTGTTTGGAGTTTGGAAGGCCGAGAGGTGACCTGATTGAAACAGACAAGGCTGTTCGGGATTTTACAGGGAAAACATGGGGAATTTGTTTAGCTCTTTGTGAGACGCTTGCAAGCGGGTGTAATCTCTGAATGAGGGTTCGCACAGAGATGGGGAGGATTAGAGCGATGCTAGGAGTATCTCTGAGTTTTGTACTCAGGCCTGTGGAATGGGCCTGATGTTAGCGGGACACCGCGAAGTGCATTCGAGCAATTCACCGTCAATGATGGGAAAACATTCTGCTGTTTTTCAGGAGTTGCTTTGACTGACAACATGAGCACCAAAGGCAGGCAGAAGACAGGTGAGCACGCCCCAGATCGCGGTCAGATAAAAATATCCCTCACGGAAAGCAGGATCACTGCTGTAGCTTGTGGGTTTTTGATGAAAGAACTGATGGTGGTGGGGCTTGGGGGTGAAATCGGAGCAGAATAAAGCTGCAAATGGAATCTGGGGCGGAGGGAAAGACTTGGAGCGGGGTGCGGTGGAGATGGTTTGGGTATGTTTAGTAGCTACGTTCTCATACAGTCATCAACAAGGTGCTAGACTATGTGAGGGAAGAAGGTTCCTAGAGTCAAACAGCACTGAAAAGACCCTTCGGCCCATCCTGTCAAAAACTGCCCCGAGTCTGCAGCAGCCCCACTTTCCACTTGGAGTGTGATGACATTTTAGGTCTGTCTGCACCTGGTGAATAACATTCTCATATTCGCACCAGTGTGGTTTCCAGTCCCACCATCCAGCCATGGCATCTATGGGCAAAACACAGGAGCGGGTAGAGGATACTGACGGAGATAATGGAGGAGAGAGGGGTGGGGTGTGGAGGAATAGATAGAGCGAGACAACCATACTGTGTGTGAGAGAGAAAGAGAGAGGTAGAAAGCCAGAGAGGAAGCTGCAGAGAGGGGCAGGGTAGAAATAGAGAGAGTGAGAGGGCGATGGGGGGTGGGGGGTGGGGGCGCAGAAAGACAGGCGCTCACAGAGTCAGAGAGGGAGGGTGAGGGTGGTGCAGACAGAGAGGAGACAGTTGGGCAGGGGATGAGGAGAATTTGGCTCACACACGGAGCTGGTTGGTCTCGGTAATTATAGTTGGTGACTTGTCTCCTGAGGGCTCTAACCTCAGCATTCTTCATTTGTGAAGCGGTGCCAGACGGAGCTCAGTCTGGGTCCTTGTTCCCCAAACTGTCACCAAACAGCAGCCTGCAGACAAGGTACAGAGCAGGGACGTGTGCCCTGGGAGCGCAGAGGGGCCAGAACAGTGTCTAACCCCACTCACGCAGTCACGCACTCTCACACACTCACACACTCTCACACACACACACACACACACACACACACACACACACACACACACACACACACACAGTCACTCACTCACTCACACTCTCTCTCACTCTCACACGCACTCGCACTCGCGCACTCTCACACTCTCACACTCTCTCACACACACACTCACACTCTCTCACACGCACTCTCTCACACGCACTCTCACACGCACTCTCTCACACGCACTCTCACACACGCACTCTCACACACGCACTCTCTCACACGCGCACTCTCACACGCGCACTCTCTCACCCGCACTCTCTCACCCGCACTCTCTCACCCGCACTCTCTCACCCGCACTCTCTCACCCGCACTCTCTCACCCGCACTCTCTCACCCGCACTCTCTCACACGCACTCTCACACACGCACTCTCTCTCACACACACGCACTCTCTCTCTCTCACACACACACACACACACACACACACACACACACACACACACACACACACACAGTCTTACACACAAACTCACATGCACACTCTCACGAACTCACACTCACAGACACACACACACACACACACACACATGCACACACTCACACGCACACTCTCTCACGCACACTCTCATGGTGACACACTCACAATCACTCACTCACAGTCAGACGCACTCATACACACGCTCACACACACACACACACACACACACACACACACACACACACACACACACACAGACAGACACATACACACAAGGAGATATGCATTGAGGGACAAATGTGTGTGAGACACTGATATCGCTCCCACAGTGTGAGACAGTGATATCGCTCCCACAGTGTGAGACAGTGACATCGCTCCCACAGTGTGCGACAGTGATATCACTCCCACGGTGTGAGACAGTGATATCGCTCCCACAGTGTGAGACAGTGATATCGCTCCCACAGTGTGAGACAGTGATATCGCTCCCACAGTGTGAGACAGTGACATCGCTCCCACGGTGTGAGACAGTGATATCGCTCCCACGGTGTGAGACAGTGATATCGCTCCCACGGTGTGAGACAGTGATATCGCTCCCACGGTGTGAGACAGTGATATCGCTCCCACAGTGTGAGACAGTGATATCGCTCCCACGGTGTGAGACAGTGACATCGCTCCCACGGTGTGCGACAGTGATATCGCTCCCACGGTGTGAGACAGTGATATCGCTCCCACGGTGTGAGACAGTGATATCGCTCCCACAGTGTGAGACAGTGATATCGCTCCCACAGTGTGAGACAGTGACATCGCTCCCACAGTGTGAGACAGTGATATCGCTCCCACAGTGTGAGACAGTGATATCGCTCCCACAGTGTGTGACAGTGATATTGCTCCCACAGTGTGAGACAGTGATATCGCTCCCACAGTGTGAGACAGTGACATCGCTCCCACAGTGTGAGACAGTGATATCGCTCCCACAGTGTGAGACAGTGATATCGCTCCCACAGTGTGTGACAGTGATATCACTCCCACGGTGTGTGACAGTGATATCGCTCCCACAGTGTGAGACAGTGATATCGCTCCCACAGTGTGAGACAGTGATATCCCTCCCACAGTGTGCGACAGTGATATCACTCCCACGGTGTGTGACAGTGATATCGCTCCCACGGTGTGTGACAGTGATATCGCTCCCACAGTGTGAGACAGTGATATCGCTCCCACAGTGTGAGACAGTGATATCCCTCCCACAGTGTGCGACAGTGATATCGGTCCCACTGTGTGAGACAGGGATATTGCTCCCACGGTGTGAGACAGTGATATCGCTCCCACGGTGTGTGACAGTGATATCGCTCCCACAGTGTGAGACAGTGATATCCCTCCCACAGTGTGCGACAGTGATATCGGTCCCACTGTGTGAGACAGTGATATCGCTCCCACAGTGAGAGACAGTGATATCGCTCCCACAGTGTGTGACAGTGATATCCCTCCCACAGTGTGAGACAGTGATATCGCTCCCACGGTGTGTGACAGTGATTTCGCTCCCACGGTGTGCGACAGTGATATCGCTCCCACGGTGTGCGACAGTGACATCGCTCCCACAGTGTGAGACAGTGATATCGCTCCCACGGTGTGAGACAGTGATATCGCTCCCACAGTGTGAGACAGTGATATCGCTCCCAGAGTGTGAGACAGTGATATCGCTCCCAGAGTGTGAGACAGTGATATCGCTCCCACAGTGTGTGACAGTGATATCGCTCCCACAGTGTGAGACAGTGATATCCCTCCCACGGTGTGAGACAGTGATATCGCTCCCACGGTGTGCGACAGTGATATCGCTCCCACGGTGTGCGACAGTGATATCGCTCCCACGGTGTGAGACAGTGTTATCGCTCCCACAGTGTGAGACAGTGATATCGCTCCCACAGTGTGTGACAGTGATATCGCTCCCACAGTGTGAGACAGTGATATCGCTCACACAGTGTGAGACAGTGATATCGCTCCCACAGTGTGAGACAGTGATATCGCTCCCACAGTGTGAGACAGTGGTATCGCTCCCACAGTGTGAGACAGTGATATCGCTCCCACAGTGTGAGACAGTGATATCGCTCCCACAGTGTGAGACAGTGATATCGCTCCCACAGTGTGTGACAGTGATATCGCTCCCACAGTGTGAGTCAGTGATATCGCTCCCACAGTGTGTGACAGTGATATCGCTCCCACAGTGTGAGACAGTGATATCGCTCCCACAGTGTGAGACAGTGGTATCGCTCCCACAGTGTGAGACAGTGATATCGCTCCCACAGTGTGAGACAGTGATATCGCTCCCACAGTGTGTGACAGTGATATCGCTCCCAAAGTGTGAGACAGTGACATCGCTCCCACGGTGTGTGACAGTGATATCGCTCCCACGGTGTGAGACAGTGATATCCCTCCCACAGTGTGAGACAGTGATATCGCTCCCACAGAGTGAGACAGTGATATCGCTCTCACAGTGTGTGACAGTGATATCGCTCCCACAGTGTGAGACAGTGATATCACTCCCACAGTGTGAGACAGGGATATCCCTCCCACAGTGTGAGACAGTGATATCCCTCCCACAGTGTGAGGCAGTGATATCGCTCCCAGGGTGTGAGACAGTGATATCGCTCCCACAGTGTGAGACAGTGATATCACTCCCACAGTGTGAGACAGTGATATCGCTCTCACAGTGTGTGACAGTGATATCGCTCTCACAGTGTGTGACAGTGATATCGCTCTCACAGTGTGAGACAGTGATATCGGTCCCACAGTGTGAGACAGGGATATCGGTCCCACAGTGTTAGACAGTGATATCCCTCCCACAGTGTGAGACAGTGATATCGCTCCCACAGAGTGAGACAGTGATATCGCTCCCACAGTGTGTGACAGTGATATCGCTCCCACAGTGTGTGACAGTGATATCGCTCCCACAGTGTGAGACAGTGATATCGCTCCCAGTGTGTGAGACAGTGATATCGCTCTGACAGCGTGTGACAGTGATATCGCTCCCACGGTGTCAGCAGGGGTATTGCTCTCACGGTGTGAGACAGTGATATCGCTCCCACAGTGTGAGACAGTGATATCGCTCCCGGGGTGTGAGACAGTGATATCACTCCCACAGTGTGAGACAGTGATATCGCTCCCACAGTGTGAGACAGTGATATCGCTCCCACATTGTGAGACAGTGATATCGCTCCCACAGTGTGTGACAGTGATATCGCTCCCACAATGTGCGACAGTGATATCCCTCCCACGGTGTGAGACAGTGATAACGCTCCCAACGTTGTGCGACAGTGATATCGCTCCCACAGTGTGTGACAGTGACATCGCTCCCACGGTGTGAGACAGTGATATCGCTCCCACAGTGTGTGACAGTGATATCGCTCCCACAGTGTGAGACAGTGATATCGCTCCCACAGTGTGAGACAGTGATATCGCTCACACAGTGTGAGACAGTGATATCGCTCCCACAGTGTGTGACAGTGATATCGCTCCCACAGTGTGTGACAGTGATATCGCTCCCACAGTGTGAGACAGTGATATCGCTCCCACAGTGTGAGACAGTGGTATCGCTCCCACAGTGTGAGACAGTGATATCGCTCCCACAGTGTGAGACAGTGATATCGCTCCCACAGTGTGAGACAGTGATATCGCTCCCACAGTGTGAGACAGTGGTATCGCTCCCACAGTGTGAGACAGTGATATCGCTCCCACAGTGTGTGACAGTGATATCGCTCCCACAGTGTGAGACAGTGACATCGGTCCCACAGTGTGTGACAGTGACATCGCTCCCACAGTGTGAGACAGTGATATCGCTCCCACATTGTGAGACAGTGATATCGCTCCCACAGTGTGAGACAGTGATATCGCTCCCACAGTGTGTGACAGTGATATCGCTCCCACAGTGTGAGACAGTGATATCGCTCCCACAGTGTGAGACAGTGATATCGCTCCCACAGTGTGAGACAGTGATATCGCTCCGACATTGTGAGACAGTGATATCGCTCCCACAGTGTGAGACAGTGATATCGCTCCCAAAGTGTGAGACAGTGATATCGCTCCCACAGTGTGAGACAGTGATATCGCTCCCACAGTGTGTGACAGTGATATCGCTCCCACAGTGTGAGACAGTGATATCGCTCCAACAGTGTGAGACAGTGATATTGCTCCCACAGTGTGTGACAGTGATATCGCTCCCACAGTGTGAGACAGTGATATCCCTCCCACAGTGTGAGACAGTGATATCGCTCCCACAGAGTGAGACAGTGATATCGCTCTCACAGTGTGTGACAGTGATATCGCTCCCACAGTGTGAGACAGTGATATCGCTCCCACAGTGTGAGACAGTGATATCGCTCCCACAGAGTGAGATAGTGATATCGCTCCCACAGTGTGTGACAGTGATATCGCTCCCACTGTGTGTGACAGTGATATCGCTCCCACAGAGTGAGATAGTGATATCACTCCCACAGTGTGTGACAGTGATATCGCTCCCACTGTGTGTGACAGTGATATCGCTCCCACAGTGTGAGACAGTGATATCGCTCCCAGAGTGTGAGACAGTGATATCGCTCTGACAGCGTGTGACAGTGATATCGCTCCCACGGTGTCAGCAGGGGCATTGCTCCCACGGTGTGAGACAGTGATATCGCTCCCACAGTGTGAGACAGTGATATCGCTCCCGGGGTGTGAGACAGTGATATCACTCCCACAGTGTGAGACAGTGATATCACTCCCAAATTGTGAGTCAGTGATATCGCTCCAACAGTGTGCGACAGTGATATCGCTCCAACAGTGTGAGACAGTGATATCACTCCCACAGTGTGAGACAGTGATATCGCTCCCACATTGTGAGACAGTGATATCACTCCCACAGTGTGAGACAGTGATATCGCTCCAACAGTGTGCGACAGTGATATCGCTCCCACGGTGTGAGACAGTGATATCGCTCCCACAGTGTGAGACAGTGATATCGCTCCCACATTGTGAGACAGTGATATCGCTCCCACAGTGTGAGACAGTGATATCGCTCCCACAGTGTGAGACAGTGATATCGCTCCAACAGTGTGAGACAGTGATATCGCTCCCACAGTGTGAGACAGTGATATCGCTCCCACAGTGTGAGACAGTGATATCGCTCCCACGGTGTGAGACAGTGATATCCCTCCCACAGTGTGAGACAGTGATATCGCTCCCACAGTGTGAGGCAGTGATATCGCTCCCACAGTGTGAGACAGGGATATCGGTCCCACAGTGTGTGACAGTGATATCGCTCCCACAGTGTGAGACAGTGGTATCGCTCCCACAGTGTGAGACAGTGATATCGCTCCCACGGTGTGTGACAGTGATATCGCTCCCACAGTGTGAGACAGTGATATCGCTCCCACAGTGTGAGACAGTGATATCCCTCCCACAGTGTGCGACAGTGATATCACTCCCACGGTGTGTGACAGTGATATCGCTCCCACGGTGTGTGACAGTGATATCGCTCCCACAGTGTGAGACAGTGATATCGCTCCCACAGTGTGAGACAGTGATATCCCTCCCACAGTGTGCGACAGTGATATCGGTCCCACTGTGTGAGACAGGGATATTGCTCCCACGGTGTGAGACAGTGATATCGCTCCCACGGTGTGTGACAGTGATATCGCTCCCACAGTGTGAGACAGTGATATCCCTCCCACAGTGTGCGACAGTGATATCGGTCCCACTGTGTGAGACAGTGATATCGCTCCCACAGTGTGAGACAGTGATATCGCTCCCACAGTGTGTGACAGTGATATCCCTCCCACAGTGTGAGACAGTGATATCGCTCCCACGGTGTGTGACAGTGATTTCGCTCCCACGGTGTGCGACAGTGATATCGCTCCCACGGTGTGCGACAGTGACATCGCTCCCACAGTGTGAGACAGTGATATCGCTCCCACGGTGTGAGACAGTGATATCGCTCCCACAGTGTGAGACAGTGATATCGCTCCCAGAGTGTGAGACAGTGATATCGCTCCCAGAGTGTGAGACAGTGATATCGCTCCCACAGTGTGTGACAGTGATATCGCTCCCACAGTGTGAGACAGTGATATCCCTCCCACAGTGTGAGACAGTGATATCGCTCCCACGGTGTGCGACAGTGATATCGCTCCCACAGTGTGCGACAGTGATATCGCTCCCACGGTGTGAGACAGTGTTATCGCTCCCACAGTGTGAGACAGTGATATCGCTCCCACAGTGTGTGACAGTGATATCGCTCCCACAGTGTGAGACAGTGATATCGCTCACACAGTGTGAGACAGTGATATCGCTCCCACAGTGTGTGACAGTGATATCGCTCCCACAGTGTGAGACAGTGATATCGCTCCCACAGTGTGAGACAGTGGTATCGCTCCCACAGTGTGAGACAGTGATATCGCTCCCACAGTGTGAGACAGTGATATCGCTCCCACAGTGTGTGACAGTGATATCGCTCCCACAGTGTGAGTCAGTGATATCGCTCCCACAGTGTGTGACAGTGATATCGCTCCCACAGTGTGAGACAGTGATATCGCTCCCACAGTGTGAGACAGTGGTATCGCTCCCACAGTGTGAGACAGTGATATCGCTCCCACAGTGTGAGACAGTGATATCGCTCCCACAGTGTGTGACAGTGATATCGCTCCCAAAGTGTGAGACAGTGACATCGCTCCCACGGTGTGTGACAGTGATATCGCTCCCACGGTGTGAGACAGTGATGTCCCTCCCACAGTGTGAGACAGTGATATCGCTCCCACAGAGTGAGACAGTGATATCGCTCTCACAGTGTGTGACAGTGATATCGCTCCCACAGTGTGAGACAGTGATATCACTCCCACAGTGTGAGACAGGGATATCCCTCCCACAGTGTGAGACAGTGATATCCCTCCCACAGTGTGAGGCAGTGATATCGCTCCCAGGGTGTGAGACAGTGATATCGCTCCCACAGTGTGAGACAGTGATATCGCTCTCACAGTGTGTGACAGTGATATCGCTCTCACAGTGTGTGACAGTGATATCGCTCTCACAGTGTGAGACAGTGATATCGGTCCCACAGTGTGAGACAGGGATATCGGTCCCACAGTGTTAGACAGTGATATCCCTCCCACAGTGTGAGACAGTGATATCGCTCCCACAGAGTGAGACAGTGATATCGCTCCCACAGTGTGTGACAGTGATATCGCTCCCACAGTGTGTGACAGTGATATCGCTCCCACAGTGTGTGACAGTGATATCGCTCCCACAGTGTGAGACAGTGATATCGCTCCCAGAGTGTGAGACAGTGATATCGCTCTGACAGCGTGTGACAGTGATATCGCTCCCACGGTGTCAGCAGGGGTATTGCTCTCACGGTGTGAGACAGTGATATCGCTCCCACAGTGTGAGACAGTGATATCGCTCCCGGGGTGTGAGACAGTGATATCACTCCCACAGTGTGAGACAGTGATATCGCTCCCACAGTGTGAGACAGTGATATCGCTCCCACATTGTGAGACAGTGATATCGCTCCCACAGTGTGTGACAGTGATATCGCTCCCACAATGTGCGACAGTGATATCCCTCCCACGGTGTGAGACAGTGATAACGCTCCCAACGTTGTGCGACAGTGATATCGCTCCCACAGTGTGTGACAGTGACATCGCTCCCACGGTGTGAGACAGTGATATCGCTCCCACAGTGTGTGACAGTGATATCGCTCCCACAGTGTGAGACAGTGATATCGCTCACACAGTGTGAGACAGTGATATCGCTCACACAGTGTGAGACAGTGATATCGCTCCCACAGTGTGTGACAGTGATATCGCTCCCACAGTGTGTGACAGTGATATCGCTCCCACAGTGTGAGACAGTGGTATCGCTCCCACAGTGTGAGACAGTGGTATCGCTCCCACAGTGTGAGACAGTGATATCGCTCCCACAGTGTGAGACAGTGATATCGCTCCCACAGTGTGAGACAGTGCTATCGCTCCCACAGTGTGAGACAGTGGTATCGCTCCCACAGTGTGAGACAGTGATATCGCTCCCACAGTGTGTGACAGTGATATCGCTCCCACAGTGTGAGACAGTGACATCGGTCCCACAGTGTGTGACAGTGACATCGCTCCCACAGTGTGAGACAGTGACATCGCTCCCACATTGTGAGACAGTGATATCGCTCCCACAGTGTGAGACAGTGATATCGCTCCCACAGTGTGAGACAGTGATATCGCTCCCACAGTGTGAGACAGTGATATTGCTCCCACAGTGTGAGACAGTGATATCGCTCCCACATTGTGAGACAGTGATATCGCTCCCACAGTGTGAGACAGTGATATCGCTCCCAAAGTGTGAGACAGTGATATCGCTCCCACAGTGTGAGACAGTGATATCGCTCCCACAGTGTGTGACAGTGATATCGCTCCCACAGTGTGAGACAGTGATATCGCTCCAACAGTGTGAGACAGTGATATCGCTCCCACAGTGTGTGACAGTGATATCGCTCCCACAGTGTGAGACAGTGATATCCCTCCCACAGTGTGAGACAGTGATATCGCTCCCACAGAGTGAGACAGTGATATCGCTCTCACAGTGTGTGACAGTGATATCGCTCCCACAGTGTGAGACAGTGATATCGCTCCCACAGTGTGAGACAGTGATATCGCTCCAACAGAGTGAGACAGTGATATCGCTCCCACAGTGTGTGACAGTGATATCGCTCCCACTGTGTGTGACAGTGATATCGCTCCCACAGAGTGAGATAGTGATATCGCTCCCACAGTGTGTGACAGTGATATCGCTCCCACTGTGTGTGACAGTGATATCGCTCCCACAGTGTGAGACAGTGATATCGCTCCCAGAGTGTGAGACAGTGATATCGCTCTGACAGCGTGTGACAGTGATATCGCTCCCACGGTGTCAGCAGGGGCATTGCTCCCACGGTGTGAGACAGTGATATCGCTCCCACAGTGTGAGACAGTGATATCGCTCCCGGGGTGTGAGACAGTGATATCACTCCCACAGTGTGAGACAGTGATATCACTCCCAAATTGTGAGTCAGTGATATCGCTCCAACAGTGTGCGACAGTGATATCGCTCCAACAGTGTGAGACAGTGATATCACTCCCACAGTGTGAGACAGTGATATCGCTCCCACATTGTGAGACAGTGATATCACTCCCACAGTGTGAGACAGTGATATCGCTCCAACAGTGTGCGACAGTGATATCGCTCCCACGGTGTGAGACAGTGATATCGCTCCCACAGTGTGAGACAGTGATATCGCTCCCACATTGTGAGACAGTGATATCGCTCCCACAGTGTGAGACAGTGATATCGCTCCCACAGTGTGAGACAGTGATATCGCTCCAACAGTGTGAGACAGTGATATCGCTCCCACAGTGTGAGACAGTGATATCGCTCCCACAGTGTGAGGCAGTGATATCGCTCCCACAGTGTGAGACAGGGATATCGGTCCCACAGTGTGAGACAGTGATATCGCTCCCACAGTGTGAGACAGTGATATCGCTCCCACAGAGTGAGACAGTGATATCGCTCTCACAGTGTGTGACAGTGATATCGCTCCCACAGTGTGTGACAGTGATATCGCTCCCACAGTGTGTGACAGTGATATCGCTCCCAGAGTGTGAGACAGTGATATCGCTCCCAGAGTGTGAGACAGTGATATCGCTCTGACAGCGTGTGACAGTGATATCGCTCCCACGGTGTCAGCAGGGGTATTGCTCCCACGGTGTGAGACAGTGATATCGCTCCCACAGTGTGAGACAGTGATATCTCTCCCACAGTGTGAGACAGTGATATCACTCCCACAGTGTGAGACAGTGATATCGCTCCCACATTGTGAGACAGTGATATCGCTCCAACAGTGTGCGACAGTGATATCGCTCCCACAGTGTGAGACAGTGATATCGCTCCCACGGTGTGAGACAGTGATATCGCTCCCACGGTGTGAGACAGTGATATCGCTCCCACGGTGTGCGACAGTGATATCGCTCCCACGGTGTGCGACAGTGATATCGCTCCCACGGTGTGCGACAGTGATATCGCTCCCACGGTGTGAGACAGTGATATCGCTCTCACGGCGTGCGACAGTGATATCGCACCCACGGTGTGCGACAGTGATATCGCTCCCACGGTGTGCGACAGTGATATCGCTCCCACGGTGTGCGACAGTGATATCGCTCCCACGGTGTGCGACAGTGATATCGCTCCCACGGTGTGAGACAGTGATATCGCTCCCACGGTGTGTGACAGTGATATCGCTCCCACAGTGTGAGACAGTGATATCGCTCCCACATTGTGAGACAGTGATATCGCTCCCACAGTGTGAGACAGTGATATCGCTCCCACAGTGTGAGACAGTGATATCGCTCCCACAGTGTGTGACAGTGATATCGCTCCCACAGTGTGAGACAGTGATATCGCTCCAACAGTGTGAGACAGTGATATCGCTCCCACAGTGTGAGACAGTGATATCGCTCCCACAGTGTGAGACAGTGATATCGCTCCAACAGTGTGAGACAGTGATATCGCTCCCACAGAGTGAGACAGTGATATCGCTCTCACAGTGTGTGACAGTGATATCGCTCCCACAGTGTGAGACAGTGATATCGCTCCCACAGTGTGAGACAGGGATATCGGTCCCACAGTGTGAGACAGTGATATCCCTCCCACAGAGTGTGACAGTGATATCGCTCCCACAGTGTGTGACAGTGATATCGCTCCCACAGTGTGTGACAGTGATATCGGTCCCACAGTGTGTGACAGTGATATCGCTCCCACAGTGTGAGACAGTGATATCGCTCCCAGAGTGTGAGACAGTGATATCGCTCTGACAGCGTGTGACAGTGATATCGCTTCCACGGTGTCAGCAGGGGTATTGCTCCCACGGTGTGAGACAGTGATATCGCTCCCACAGTGTGAGACAGTGATATCGCTCCCACAGTGTGAGACAGTGATATCGCTCCCACAGTGTGAGACAGTGATATCGCTCCCACAGTGTGAGACAGTGATATCACTCCCACATTGTGAGACAGTGATATCCCTCCCACAGTGTGCGACAGTGATATCGCTCTCACGGTGTGCGACAGTGATATCGCTCTCACTGTGTGCGACAGTGATATCGCTCTCACGGTGTGCGACAGTGATATCGAATTCACAGTGTGAGACAGTGATATCGCTCCCACAGTGTGAGACAGTGATATCGCTCCCAGGGTGTGCGACAGAGATATCGCTCCCACGGTGTGAGACAGTGATATCGCTCCCACGGTGTGCGACAGTGATATCGCTCCCACGGTGTGAGACAGTGATATCGCTCCCACGGTGTGAGACAGTGATATCGCTCTCACGGTGTGCGACAGTGATATCGCTCCCACGGTGTTTGACAGTGATATCGCTCTCACGGTGTGCGACAGTGATATCGATTTCACAGTGTGAGACAGTGATATCGCTCACACAGTGTGAGACAGTGATATCGCTCCCACGGTGTGAGACAGTGATATCCCTCCCACAGTGTGAGACAGTGATATCGCTCTGACAGCGTGTGACAGTGATATCGCTCCCACGGTGTCAGCAGGGGTATTGCTCCCACGGTGTGAGACAGTGATATCGCTCCCTCAGTGTGAGACAGTGATATCGCTCCCGGGGTGTGAGACAGTGATATCACTCCCACAGTGTGAGACAGTGATATCGCTCCCTCAGTGTGAGACAGTGATATCGCTCCCGGGGTGTGAGACAGTGATATCACTCCCACAGTGTGAGACAGTGATATCGCTCCAACAGTGTGAGACAGTGATATCACTCCCACAGTGTGAGACAGTGATATCACTCCCACAGTGTGCGACAGTGATATCGCTCCCACGGTGTGCGACAGTGATATCGCTCCCATGGTGTGAGACAGTGATATCGCTCTCACGGTGTGCGACAGTGATATCGCTCCCACGGTGTGAGACAGTGATATCGCTCTCACGGTGTGCGACAGTGATATCGCTCCCACGGTGTGCGACAGTGATATCGCTCCCACAGTGTGCGACAGTGATATCGCTCCCACAGTGTGCGACAGTGATATCGCTCTCACGGTGTGCGACAGTGATATCGCTCTCACTGTGTGCGACAGTGATATCGCTCTCACGGTGTGCGACAGTGATATCGATTTCACAGTGTGAGACAGTGATATCGCTCCCACAGTGTGAGACAGTGATATCGCTCCCACGGTGTGCGACAGAGATATCGCTCCCACGGTGTGAGACAGTGATATCGCTCCCACAGTGTGAGACAGTGATATCGCTCCCACAGTGTGCGACAGTGATATCGCTCCCACGGTGTGAGACAGTGATATCGCTCTCACGGTGTGCGACAGTGATATCGCTCTCACGGTGTGCGACAGTGATATCGATTTCACAGTGTGAGACAGTGATATCGCTCACACAGTGTGAGACAGTGATATCGCTCCCACGGTGTGAGACAGTGATATCCCTCCCACAGTGTGAGACAGTGATATCCCTCCCACCGTGTGAGACAGTGATATCGCTCCCACAGTGTGTGACAGTGATATCGCTCCCACGGTGTGAGACAGTGATATCGCTCACACAGTGTGAGACAGTGATATCGCTCCCACGGTGTGAGACAGTGATATCGCTCCCACGGTGTGAGACAGTGTTATCGCTCCCACGGTGTGAGACAGTGATATCGCTCCCACGGTGTGAGACAGTGATATCGCTCACACGGTGTGAGACAGTGGTATCGCTCCCACGGTGTGTGACAGTGATATCGCTCCCACGGTGTGAGACAGTGATATCGCTCCCACGGTGTGAGACAGTGATATCGCTCCCACGGTGTGAGACAGTGATATCGCTCCCACGGTGTGAGACAGTGATATCGCTCCCACGGTGTGAGACAGTGATATCGCTCACACAGTGTGAGACAGTGATATCGCTCCCACAGTGTGTGACAGTGATATCGCTCCCACAGTGTGAGACACAGATATCCCTCCCACAGTGTGAGACAGTGATATCGCTCCCACAGTGTGAGACAGTGATATCGCTCCCACGGTGTGAGACAGTGATATCGCTCCCACGGTGTGAGACAGTGATATCGCTCCCACGGTGTGAGACAGTGATATCGCTCCCACAGTGTGAGACAGTGATATCGCTCACACCCTGTGAGACAGTGATATCGCTCACACCCTGTGAGACAGTGATATCACTCCCACAGTGTGAGACAGTGATATCGCTCCCACGGTGTGAGACAGTGATATCGCTCCCACAGTGTGAGACAGTGATATCACTCCCACAGTGTGTGACAGTGATATCGCTCCCACGGTGTGAGACAGTGACATCGCCCCAGGGTGTGAGACAGTGACATCGCTCCCAGGGTGTGCGACAGTGATATCGCTCCCACGGTGTGAGACAGTGATCTCGCTCTCACGGTGTGCGACAGTGATATCGCTCCCACGGTGTGAGACAGTGATATCGCTCTCACGGTGTGCGACAGTGATATCGCTCCCACGGTGTGAGACAGTGATATCGCTCTCACGGTGTGCGACAGTGATATCGCTCTCACGGTGTGAGACAGTGATATCGCTCCCACAGTGTGAGACAGTGATATCGCTCCCACAGTGTGAGACAGTGATATCGCTCCCACGGTGTGCGACAGTGATATCGCTCCCACAGTGTGAGACAGTGATATCGCTCCCACTGTGTGTGACAGGGATATCGCTCACTCGGTGTCAGACAGTGATTTCGCTCCCACGGTGTGAGGCCGATACTCACCGTCACTTTCTCAGTGTCAGGTACACAATGCTGGACCATAGCCACTGATGTTCACATCCTGCAGACAGTTCTTAAGTATTTTCATATCCAAGCACAGCAAACACAGGCTCAGAGAGAGACAGAGTGCGATTGTCTGGGTGTAGTGGCGTAGGGTGCGGGCGGGGGTGTGAGGAGCCAGCAAACAGAGTTTCACCTCTGGAGATGAAGGATGCCAGAATTAAAGAGCAGGCGGCAGGCTGGGTGAATGTGGTTCAGAGGAGGAGACAGTGGGTGGGAGTTATGGAAAGATTGTCGGAATGTTTACTCACATCCCATTGGAATGCTCCCCGAACCCACGTTTGCTTCATTGTGAACAGCCATGGTGGACAGGCTGAGGGACAGGGTCACACCAGAATATGAGGATTCAAAAAATGACAGTACATTCAGAGCCCTTCTAATTAATCTAACCCTTCAACAACAAGAGGCTGGCCCCTCTCATCCTCCCTCTCCATAGACTGTGTGTGGATTTCTCTAACTATCCTCCTCTCTCTTGTTTGCCTATTTCCTGTTCTCCTACCCTCTCTCTCTTTCTCCCCCCCCCCCACTCCCACTCTCTACCTCTTCTTTCTCCCACCCACCTCCAAGTTCTTCTGCCCTGACTGTATCTCTCTCCCTCCCTCTCTCGTTCCTCAAGCCACTCTCTCCCTCTCCATCTTTCTCCCCACCCCATCTTTCTCTTCTTCCCCCAATCACGCTCAGAATCCAACCCTCTTCCCCTCAGTCACTCTCCTTCCCTCTGTCTGTCTCCCTCACCTCTCCTCCTTCTCCCTCACCTCTCCCCCTTCTCCCTCACCTCTCCTCCTTCTCCCTCACCTCTCCTCCTTCTCCCCGCACCTCCCAATCTCTTTCTGCCACTTTCGCAGTCTCTCGATCTCTCCCCTCTTCTCCTACCTCACATTCTCCCTCTTCCCCTGTTCTATCACCCCCACCTCGTCATCCCTTTTCTCTCTCTCCCCCATTCCCTGTCACCCACTCCCATCTCTGCACCACCCCCCCCCCCACCTTGTCCATGTTGGGCACAGTCCTCCTACTCTGTGGGGTGGCACGGTTAGCACAGCTGCATCACACCTCCAGGGACCCGGGTTCGACTCCAGCCTCGGGGCGACTGTCTGTGTGGAGTTTGCACATTCCCCCTGTGTTTGCAAGTTTCCTCCAGGTGCTCCAGTTTCCTCCCACAGTCCGAACATGTGCAGGCTGGGTGGATTGGCCATGCTAAATTGCTCGTAGTGTTCAGGGGGATGCATTAGCCACGGGCAATGCAGGGTTATAGGGACAGGGGGTTGGTCTGGGTGGATACTCTTTAGAGGGTTGGTTTGGATTCGCTGGGCTGAATGGCCTGTTTGCTTCCAAACTATTGGGACTCTCTACAATGGGGAGTTATCATTTGGATCAGATATACCACAGTCCCGTCTGTTCCCCCGCCCACACACAGATCCCTGACCACACCTAATGTCTTATCATAATACTGTGTAGACTGGCTTTGGAAAACAGCTTGGACCAATGCAGAGTGAGTGTCATTAACTGGGGCCAGGCCAACATCAAGAGGCCAGCAATGGACCTGGGCCAATGGCATCTGACCAGTGATCTACCCAAACAGAGAACAACATTGTGAGCCCCGGGGAAGTGAAGGAGAATGGGTGGTCAGGTGGTATGTTAGTAACACTGAGACCAAAAGCTAACGGTACGCAGGGTTCGAAACCCACTAACATGAATTTAATTCATAAAACTGGGATTAAAAGGAATGGTTGAAGAAATCGGGAATGACGGTGGTTGTCCATCGAGGCAAAAACACTTCTGGGTCGCTCATGCCCTCAAGGGAAGTAAGTCAGCTGTTTTCACCTGGCCTGGCCTACATGTGACTCCAAACCCACAACCATGACTACTCACTGCCCCTGCATATGGCTGAACAAATCACCCAGCTTGAGAGCAACTAGGGATGGGCCACAAATGCCAGCGATGCCCCCATGACAGTGGGACGCAGAAGGAATGAAACTCCCCGTGATGGGGAAAGGAATGGTGGCGATGCCAAGGAAGGAGGGTGGTACTTGGGAATGCCATAACACAACTAAGGACAAAACTGAAGAGAAGGTTTTGAGGGGGTGGAGTGATAAAACAATGAAGAGAAGCAAAGAGACAGTGTGGACAAAGGTTGGCAGCTAAGATGAGAAGGGAATGGTAATGCCGCTTGTGGGCCGTATTGAGTTGAGAAGCATAGGAGGGGTGCTGCTGATCAGGGGCCAGGGCCTACATTCACACAGGGAAGCAGGGACACTGATACTAAAGAAATACATTGCATCTATCTTTACCAAGGAAGGAGAAGGGCGGATGTGACAGAGGAGGGAGCTCAGAGAGGAGAAGGAAGGGAAGGAACTGACAGGCTGCCTGTAGTTTAAGTTGACAAGGCTCTGGGGTCAGATACAGCCAAAGATATTGAGGGCAGTGAGCATGGAACTGTTCGACTGTGGGTGGAAAATAAAAACCAGCAAGCGAGGACCAATCAGCTTAATGGTTGGGATGACCTCCTCTTCCTCCATCATGAGATTGAGGGGCTGAATGGCATCCTGCTGCTCCTGTTCCAGTTGTGGCACAGCGAATTCCCGATGTCTGTGATACACTTTGTTTCAATTCTAGATGCTGGAGGTGGAACCCCATCGAGACAGATGGCTACAATGTGCTCACCATCGAGTCCAGAAAGTTACAGCATCGCTCCCCTCACCCCATCCCACTCTCCGGTACGTAACTCCCCTGTCCCCATCCCAATCTCTGGAAAGTCGCTCCCCATGACACCCCACCCCATTCTCTGGAATTTCACTCCCAGTGATGCTCCATTTCAGCCTCGGGAATGTCGGCCCCAGTGATACCCCGTCCCAGTCTCCGTTACGTAACTCCCCTCAGCCCATCCCAATCTCTGGAATGTCGCTCCCAGTGTCTGCGTAACCAGTGTGGGGCCTCGCCTGGGCTGGAGCAGAGTGGGAGGGTGGAGCAGACTGCAGTGTCATCCTCTGAATGTTACTCCATTCCCCAGTGGAAGGGATTAGAGTAACGGCACAGCGAGGGGAGATGTCACTGAAACTGCTCAGGATCAGGTTCGGAGAATCTGTCCTCTCTACATCGAGGTGTGCAGGCCTCTTGCGATGCAGGGCAGTGTGCTGGCCTCTGGCTCAAGACATTCAGAGCTCACTCACCTTCAACGGGCTGATTCACAATATTTATCACCAGTTTCGAACATCGAGGGCTGCTTTCATTGGTGCTCTGGTGATGTTGTGGCTCAGCTGGTCACACTCACATCCCTCAGTTCAAAGTTTTTGTGTGTTCTCAGAATCACAGGATGAGAGAAGGAGACCACTCTGCCCATCAAGGGTCCACTGCCTCTCCCAATGTGCCTTATGGCTTGATCCCACTCCCCCGCCCTGTCCTGGCACATTCTTTCATTTCAGGTAACAGACTAACAGACCCTTCTCATTGGCTCTGCCGGCCCCCACCCTCTCAGGCTGTTCAATCCACACCCTGACCGCTCACTGAATAAAGAATATATTTCTCTCAATCCTTCTGCTTCTTCTGCTGATTTCTCTCAGTCCATGTCCCCTCATTGTCCATCTCCTGATGTGTGCGTCCGGGCCCACTTGTGCTTTTGAAAACCTCTCCTCTTCTCCGAGGTGAACACCCTCTGAAACAAAAACAGAAGTTGCTGGAAAAGCTCAGCAGGTCTTGGCAACATCTGTGGAGAGAAATCAGAGTTAACGTTTTCGGGCCTAGTGACCCTTTCTCACATATGACTCCAACCACCCAACTTCTCTGATCTCTGTTCCTCATGGGAGATCCTCATCCCTGGAGTTATTCTGGTAAACCTACTCTGTGGTCTCTCTCTCTCTCTCTCTCTCCCCTCTCCCTCTCTCTCTCTCTCTCTCTCATGGTCTCTCGTGCACCTTCTCTCTCTCGCACCATTCCCTCCCTCCCTCTCTTATCCCCCTCTTCCCTTTTCTCTATCCACTGTCTCTCTCTCTCTCTCTCTCCCCCATCCATCTGTCTCTCTCCTCACCTCAACCTCTCACACACTCTCTCTCTATGTCTTCTCTCTCTCTCGCTGTCTCTGCCTACCCCTCTCTCTCCCTCCTCTTCCCCACTCTCTATCCCTCTTTCCCCATCCCCCATCCCTCTTTCCCCATCCCCCGCTCCCTCTCTCTCTTTCCCCATCCCCCGCTCCCTCTCTCTCTTTCCCCATCTCCCTCTCCCACTCTCTCTCTCCGACCCCCTCTCTCTCTTTCTCCCCACCTCTCCCTCCCTGCTCTCTCTATGCCCTCCTCTCTCTCTCTCTCTCTCTCTCTCTCTAGTTCACACCCTCCCTAATACATAGTTCCTGGAGCTGGACACAATACCTGATTCCCACTTCAGAGATTTTAACCCAGGTTCAGGTGAGCACCGCCAAGGGACAGCTGTGCGCCCGGAAGTGCCGTCCCTCCGAGGATGTGTCGAGGTGGGGAATGGGAATGATCAGTGACCCTAACATGGAGGGAGGTTTAAGTAAACAGATTGACTGAGTTGCCCTCAAAGTGGCTGTTTGTGGGATCTTGCTGTGCGCTGACTGCCGTTCCAGCAGTGAGGACAATTTGGAAGGACTCTGTTGGCTGTAAAAATGTGTTGGGGCTGTCTCTGTCGCTCACAGCCGTAACTCCCTCCTGACCTGTTCCCAATTGGTGTTTTGCAGAGATCCTTCGGCAACGCGCCACAGTATCAGCCATTCAGCGCGGTAGTGGCCATCGACTTCGGGACGACAGCAAGTGGCTATGCGTTCAGTCTGGTACAGGACCCTGAGACCATCCACATGATGAGGTACTTCACGCCAGTATCTGTCCCTGTGTGGTATGTAGGTGCAGCTTTCAATTACAGCCCATCCCTAATTACCCTGGAGGGGCTGATGTTAGAACATAACATAAGAACTAGGAGCAGGAGTAGGCCACCCAGCCCCTCGAGCCTGCCCTGCCATTTAATAAGATCGTGGCTGATCTTTTTGAGACTCAGCTCCACTTACCTGCCCATTCACCATAATCCTTAATTCCTTTACTGTTCAAAAATTTATCGAGACTTGCCTTAAAAACATTCAGCCAGGAAGCTTCAACCGCTTCACTGGGGAGGGAATTCCACAGATTCACAACCCTTTGGGTGAAGAAGTTCCTCCTGACCTCAGTCCTACATCTGCTTCCCTTTATTTTGTTGCGATGCCCTCTAGTCTCACCTGCTAGTGGAAACAACCTCCCTGCCTCCACCTTCTCTATTACCTTCATAATCTTACATGTTTCCATAAGATCTCTCCTCATTCTTCTGAATTCCAATGAGTATAATCCCAGTCTACTCAGTCTCTCCTCATAATCCAACCCTCTCAACTCTGGAATCAACCGTGAGAATCTCCTCTGCACCCCCTCCAGTGCTAGTATATCCCTTCGCAAGTCAGGAGACAAAACTGCACACAGTACTCCAGGTGTGGCCTCACCAGGACCCTATACAGCTGCAGCATAGCCTCCCTGTTTTTAAACGCCATCCCTCTCGCAATGGCAGACACAATTCCATTTGCCTTTTTAATTACCTGCTGCACCTGCAATCGAACCTTCAGCGATTCATGCACAAGGACACCCAAGTCCCTCTGCACAGCAGCACGCTGCAATTTTTTACCATTTAAAACATAGCCCATTTTGCTGTTATTCCTCCCAAAATGGATGACCTCACACTTATCGACATCGTACTCCATCTGCCAGACCTTTGCCCACTCACTTAGACTATCTATATCACTCTGCAGCCTTTCAGTGTCTCCTGCACACTTTGCTCTACCACTCACCTTAATGTCATCTGCAAATTTTGACACACCACACTTAGTCCCCAACTCCAAATCATCTATGTAAACTGTAAACAATTGTGGTCCCAACACTGATCCGTGAGGCACACCACTAGCCACTGACCGCCAACCAGAAAAACACCCATTTACCCCTACTCTTTGCTTTCTACTGGTCAACCTGTCCTCTATCCATGCCAATGCATTACCTGTAATGCCCTGCAACTTTATCTCATGTAGCAGCCTTTGGTGTGGCACCTTGTCAAATGTCATCTGGAAATCCAGATACACCACATCCACAGGTTCCCCATTGCCCACTAATGTCCTCAAAGATTTCCACCAAATTAGTTAAACATGACTTACCCTTCATGAACCCATGCTGCGTGTTCCCGTTGGGACAATTTATGTTCAGCTTCCTTTGGTCACTGCCCATCCCTAATTGCCCTGGAGGGGCTGATGTTCAGCTTCCTTTTGAAATTTTTGATCTTAAACTAATCAGGACAGAGTGCAAGAATGCCAAATTTTATACCTTCGCAGCCATTGATATTGCAGAGGAAAGGCTGCTGAGTGATTGCCATGATGACTCTGATTGGCCATGGTGCTGCCATGGAAAACAGCAGTGGGGAGTGGTTGGTTTGTTAATGGTGAGGGGTTGTGGTAATCTCCCTGGAGCTGGTAATGTCCTGGGGAGCTGAGCTCATATCACACCACAGCAACTGGGGGTCTCTGTGATGGTGAACCTGAAACAATCGACAATTGTCGTAAAATCCCACCGAGTTTGTTAATCTCCTTCACAGCTCAGCGCCACTTTCTCCAGGATAGCCACGGAGGTGTGACAAACGCTGGGCCAGCCCAGAGACACCCATGCCCTTCTACTGGCTATGAAAGAAAATGTGTCCAATTATGAGATGGGCAGCATGGCCATCAGGCCAACACTAAACACCACACACACTCCATACTCACTGCATTGCTTTTAGAGCCAGAGAGATTTAAAGCCCGTCTGGGCTGCACTGGGTTTAAAACAACCACCAAAATACCCTAATCCTAACCTTCTCAAATTTATTTTTCACTCACAGGATACAGGCATCTCTCTCAGGGCTGATTTTAGATGCCCGTCCTTAAGTACCCTCAAACTGAACGGATCTCTAAGCTGTTTCAGAGGCTCACCCACATTGCTGTGGGCCTGGAGTCACATGTAGAATGACCAGATAAGGGCTGGCAGTTCCCCTCCCTCAAGTAAACCAATCGGGGTTTAGAGACCAATAGTTTCACAGAGATTACTTCTGAGATCCCTTCACTGAAAGCACTGACAGGCTTTGAACTCACAACTCTGGGTCAACAGGGCTGGCCTCTGAGTTGCTCTTAGGCAGGAGGAGACGTTCCAGTTTATCTAACACCACCTATCCCCGGTGTATATTTCAGCCTCTCTGTTCCATCCTCTCCCCAGCAGTCCCTTCATCCGTCTAGCCCTTGCTATCCCCAGTATTCCCTGCCCCACGGTTTCCCAAAGGCTCAGATCAAGCACATTTTCATTTCATTTTATTGACAGGTGCCATTTCTTTCTGAGACTCTAAAAGGGGAGGCGGTGGCCTGGTGGTATTTCACTGGACTGTTAATTCAGAGACCCAGGTCATGTTCTGGGGATCCGGGTTCGAATCCTGCCATGGCAGATGGTGGAATTTGAATCCAATAAAATATCTGGGATTAAGAATCTAATGATGACTGTGAATCCATTGTCAATTGTTGAGGAAAACCCCGTCTGGTTCACTAATCCCCTTTAGGGAAGGAAACTGCCATCCTTACCTGGTCTGGCCCACATGTGACTCCAGACCCACAGCAATGTGGTTTGCACTTAACTGCCCTCTGGGTAATAAATGTTGGTCTAGCCAGCGACACCCTCACCCTCTGAATAAATAAAATAAACACCAATATCTATAATCTCTCCCACAATCTTAAATTCCTGGGCTCTGTGTTAAAAAAAGAGAAATGAATTGAAAAATATCTCCAGGCAAAATAAAGAGATATTAATTCTCTCATGGCCTCACATAAGCAGGGACCTGGGTTCAATTCCAGCCCGGGTAACTGTCTGTGTGGAGTTTGCACATTCTCCTTGTGTCTGTGTGGGTTTCCTCCGGTTTCCTCCCACAGTCCAAAGATGTGCAGGTTAGGGTGGATTGGCCAGGCTAAATTATCCAGGGATAGTAGGAGCTGCCGATGCTGGAGAATCCGAGATAACAAGGTGTCGAGCTGGATGAACTCAGCAGGCCAAGCAGCATCAGAGGAGCAGGAAGGCTGATATTTCGGGTCTAGGTTTTCTGAAGAAGGGTCCAGACCCGAAACGTCAGCCTTCCTGCTCCTCTGATGCTGCTTGGCCTGCTGTGTTCATCCAGCCCCACACGTTGTTATCTCGGTCTGAGGCCTGCTGTGTTCATCCAGCTCCACACCTTGTTATCTCGGTCTGAGGCCTGCTGTGTTCATCCAGCTCCACACCTTGTTATCTCGGTCTGAGGCCTGCTGTGTTCATCCAGCCCCACACCTTGTTATCTCGGTCTGAGGCCTGCTGTGTTCATCCAGCCCCACGCCTTGTTATCTCGGTCTGAGGCCTGCTGTGTTCATCCAGCTCCACGCCTTGTTATCTCGGTCTGAGGCCTGCTGTGTTCATCCAGCCCCACACCTTGTTATCTCGGTCTGAGGCCTGCTGTGTTCATCCAGCCCCACACCTTGTTATCTCGGTCTGAGGCCTGCTGTGTTCATCCAGCCCCTCACCTTGTTATCTCGGTCTGAGGCCTGCTGTGTTCATCCAGCTCCACACCTTGTTATCTCGGTCTGAGGCTTGCTGTGTTCATCCAGCCCCACACCTTGTTATTTCGGTCTGAGGCCTGCTGTGTTCATCCAGCTCCACACCTTGTTATCTCGGTCTGAGGCCTGCTGTGTTCATCCAGCCCCACACCTTGTTATCTCGGTCTGAGGCCTGCTGTGTTCATCCAGCCCCACACCTTGTTATCTCGGTCTGAGGCCTGCTGTGTTCATCCAGCCCCACACCTTGTTATCTCGGTCTGAGGCCTGCTGTGTTCATCCAGCCCCACACCTTGTTATTTCGGTCTGAGGCCTGCTGTGTTCATCCAGCTCCACACCTTGTTATCTCGGTCTGAGGCCTGCTGTGTTCATCCAGCTCCACACCTTGTTATCTCGGCCTGAGGCCTGCTGTGTTCATCCAGCTCCACACCTTGTTATCTCGGTCTGAGGCCTGCTGTGTTCATCCAGCCCCACACCTTGTTATCTCGGTCTGAGGCCTGCTGTGTTCATCCAGCCCCACACCTTGTTATCTCGGTCTGAGGCTTGCTGTGTTCGTCCAGCCCCACACCCTGTTATCATAGTATCCAGGGATTTGCAGGCTGGGCTGATTAACTGTGGGAAATGTAGGGTTACAGGAATAGGGTGGGCCCGGTGCGATGCTCTTTGGAGGGTCAGTGTGGGCTCGATGGGCCAAATAGGCCTGCTTCCACACTGTAGGGATTCTCTGAGTCTCGTGGAGGTGAGGATCATGATCTGAGTTGAATGTTTTCAGATTCCAGTCGCTGCGGTGTGTTTGTTTCCAGGCGATGGGAAGGTGGTGACCCTGGCGTGGCCAACCAGAAAACCCCCACCAGTTTGCTCCTCACTCCTGATGGCAGTTTCCACAGCCTGGGTTATACAGCCCGGGATCATTACCATGACCTGGACCCAGATGAAGCCAAGGACTGGCTATACTTTGAGAAGTTTAAGATGAAGATTCACAGTACCTGCGTGAGTATACCCTGCACCATCACTTTTCTCCACATGTGACAGGAGGATCAGACAATCACATCTGATAAAACTCCTGAGTTTGTGCTCCTGAGATGCTGCTTGGCCTGCTGTGTTCATCCAGCTCCACACTTTGTTATCTCGGATTCTCCAGCATCTGCAGTTCCCATTATCTCTGATAAAACTCAACACGCTTTTCCAGTCCCGGCACACGGTAATACTGAACAAGCCAGGTCCTACAGGGCACAGTGAGCCTAGGGAGGGGGATGTTGATATTCTACGGCATGTCATTAGAAAAGGGGGTGAGGTCGAGTGAATTGAAAAACTTTAACATTGACAGGTCCCCACGACCTGATGGGATCTAATATAACAAGGTGTAGAGCTGGACAAACACAGCAGGCCAGGCAGCATCTTAGGAGCAGGAAAGCTGACGTTTCGGGCCTAGACCCCTCTTCCGAAGAAGGGTCTAGGCCCGAAACGTCAGCCTTCCTGCTCCCCTGATGCTGCTTGGCCTGCTGTGTTCATCCAGCTCCACACTCTGCTATCTCAGATTCTCCAGCATCGGCACTTCCTACTCTCTCTGAGGTGAGGCAGTTTGGGATCAGGGTGAAACTCTAACACAACCTGTCAGGGTGAACACAGGAAAGCTGTTCCTCATGTCTGGGGAGCGCGGAACCAGGGGTCACTGTCTGAGGGTAGGGACTATCCCAGACGGACAAGTTATAGAGGTGAGGATGGAGTTGCAGTGGGAGGGAGATCCCCTGAGGTTGGTCCAGAGGGAGGAGGGTAACTTCTTCAGGTTAGGCATCCCTGGAAGAGGCTTCGCAGTGAGGTTTAAATTGTATCAGAGATAATGGGAACTGCTCTCTGATACAATTTTAACCTCACCGCGAAACCTCTTCCAGGGATGCCTAATCTGAAGAAGTTACTCTCCTCCCTCTGGACCAACCTCAGGGGATCTCTCCAACTGCAATTCAATCCTCACCTCTATAACTTAGATAGAACATAGAACATAGAACATAGAACAGTACAGCACAGAACAGGCCCTTCAGCCCACAATGTTGTGCCGACCATTGATCCTCATGGATGCACCCTCAAATTTCTGTGACCATATGCATGTCCAGCAGTCTCTTAAATGACCCCAATGACCTTGCTTCCACAACTGCTGCTGGCAACGCATTCCATGCTCTCACAACTTGTCTGCCTCCTCTCCACCTATCTCCTCCTCTGTCCATCTTCGGTCTGCCTCCCCCCCCTCCCTATTTATTACAGTTCCCTCTCCCCATCCCCCTCTCTGATGAAGGGTCTAGGCTTGAAACGTCAGCTTTTGTGCTCCTGAGATGCTGCTTGGCCTGCTGTGTTCATCCAGCTCCACACCTTGTTATCTCAGATTCTCCAGCTTCGGCAGTTCCCATTATCCCAGTAAAATGGTGAAAGGCTCTGATTGGACACACACACTCGGAGGAGTTAGGTTAGTCACTCCCATGAGTCTGCTCCACCATTTAGGAACTGCACTGCGGATCTGATGGTTGTTGGAATTCCATGTTGCCATCTATCCCTGCCAGCCCTCCACTCGGGAATCGATCACTTCATTAAAAGCAAAACACTGCAGATGCTGGAAATCTGAAACTAACACAGAGAATGCTGGAGAAACTCAGCAGGTCTAGCAGCACCTGTACAGAGGGAAACTGAGAACGTTTCGGGGCCCTCATGTCTCATCTTTAGAGCTGAAAGGGGAACGAATCAGCCCATTGTCTTAAAAATATTCCTCAACTTCTGGGGCAGCAATTTCCAAATTTACACAACAAAATAAGCGCATCGCTCCATGTCCTAATCCCGAAGTTCCCTAATTTTGGCGTGACCCACACGAGGGAAACTCCCTTCCCAACTCCACCTAGTCGATGTCACTCAGGATCTATGGAGTCATACAGCACAGAAACAGACCCGTCAATCCAACTAGAAATCCCAATCTGACCCGATCCCATTTGCCAGCATTTGGCCCATATCCCTCTAAACCCTTCTTATTCATAAACCCACCCAGATGTCTTTTATATGTCGTTATTATACCAGCCTCCACCACTTCCTCTGGCAGCTCATTCCATACACACACCACCCTCTGCGTGAAAATGCCCCGTTTAAGCCCCTTTTATATCTTTCCCCTCTTACCTTTTATGAGTTTTGGACTCGCTGTCTGCAAACATACTAACACACCCATCCACATTTTCAACTAAGTCGTTTATACATATCAAGAGGTCCCAGTGCGGATCCCTGCAGAACATCTCTAGTCACGGACCTCCAACCTGAGAAACGCCCTTCCAGACCTACCCACTGCCTTCTGTGGGCTAGCCAATTCTGAATCCACGCAGCCAGGTCACCATGGATCCCAAGATAATAAAATGTGAGGCTGGATGAACACAGCAGGCCAAGCAGCATCTCAGGAGCACAACCGTCATCTTCATCTTCTGGATGATCCTACTTTGAAAGCCTTACTCAAGTCAATGTAAACAACATCCACAGCTCTCCCCTCATCGATCACTTTCGGCACCTCCTCGAAAAATCCAATTAACTCAGTCCATTGGTCTCTCTGCATAGCACCCTGTGTGACTAAGGTCAGAGAGTGGTTTCATCTATCCCGCTCCACTCAGATTGCAGGCACACACTACGCAGGCTTCCCAAGACATCTCCCGCACTGTGATTCCAGAACCTTCCACAGAGCCAGAACCGCACCAATTCCCTTGTCTTGTCTCCCCAGGACCTCACCCTGGAGACGGAGCTGGAGGCTGTAAATGGGAAGAGAGTCAAAGCCCTGGAGGTGTTTGCTCATGCACTGAGATACTTCAGGAAGCACGCTCTCAAGGTCAGTGAGGCATCTGAACTTTGACTTTTCACACCGGGGTCAGTCCATCAATCAGGGAGGCACTGTGGCAGGGTTGGGGCATCTCTGAAGACCGAGGTGGGAGTCAGGGCCAACTGGTGGGATCTGGGAGATTGAGACACATGTGAAAGGATGCCGCCGGGGGCTCGATGAATGCAGTCCGCTCCCCATCCTGAGCAGTGCTGTGTGTTTTGGCAGGAGCTGAATGACCAGTTCTCGGTGGGCTCGGACACAGATGATGTGCGCTGGGTAATCACTGTCCCAGCTCTCTGGAAACAACCCGCGAAACAGTTCATGAGGGAAGCAGCTTATCTGGTAAGGAGTGACAGACTGAGCGATCAGGGCTCACACCCTACAGAGAGAGTGATCGGGGGGATACAGAGTGATCGGGCGGGTACAGAGAGATCGGGGGAGACAGAGATATCGGGGGGAACAGAGAGATTGAGAGGGTACAGAGAGATTGGGGGGGACAGAGAGATCGGGGAGACAGAGCTTGTGGGGGGGGAACAGAGAGATAGGAGTAACAGAGAGATCGGGAGGGGTTACAGAGAGATCGGGGTTACAGAGAGATCGGGGTTACAGAGAGATCGGGGTTACAGAGAGATCGGGGGGGTACAGAGAGATCGGGGGGGACAGAGAGATTGGGGGGGACAGAGATATCGGGGGGAACAGAGAGATTGAGAGGGTACAGAGAGATTGGGGGGGACAGAGAGATTGGGGGGGACAGAGATATCGGGGGGAACAGAGAGATTGAGAGGGTACAGAGAGATCGGGGGGGTACAGAGAGATTGGGGGGGACAGAGAGATCGGGGGTACAGAGAGATCGGGGGGGGACAGAGAGATCGGGGAGGGACAGAGAGATCGGGGGGGGGAGACAGAGATATCGGGGGGAACAGAGAGATTGAGAGGGTACAGAGAGATCGGGGGGGTACAGAGAGATCGGGGGGGACAGAGAGATCGGGGGGGGACAGAGAGATCGGGGGGGGACAGAGATATCGGGGGGAACAGAGAGATTGAGAGGGTACAGAGAGATCGGGGGGGTACAGAGAGATCGGGGGGGTACAGAGAGATTGGGGGGGACAGAGAGATCGGGGGGGGACAGAGAGATCGGGGGGGGGACAGAGAGATCGGGGGGGGACAGAGATATCGGGGGGAACAGAGAGATTGAGAGGGTACAGAGAGATCGGGGGGGTACAGAGAGATTGGGGGGGACAGAGAGATTGGGGGGGACAGAGAGATCGGGGGGGGACAGAGAGATCGGGGGGGGACAGAGAGATCGGGGGGGGACAGAGAGATCGGGGGGGGACAGAGAGATCGGGGGGGGGGACAGAGAGATCAGAGATGGGAGGCAAAGGGAACAGGCCAATGAGCTGCACAAGAAGAAATGGTGGGCCTTTTATTGGTGGGGGGGGGGTCAGTCGGTGTGAGCAGTTGGAGGGGAGAGGTTAGCGAGCAAACCCTGGTAAATGTAGTGGGAGTTAGAGAGAGTTATTGGAAAATATTATCGGCAAAAGTACGGTCGTGTGGAGGGAATAACATCGGAAGGAGAGATATGAGTTTGAGAGATCACCGACAGTGATCAGTGTTTGATATTACTCCTTCTCTCTCCCCATCCTCTCTCTCACTCACTCACTCTCCTGTTTGCCTCTCCCCCTCCTCCCTCTCACCCTCTCTCTCTCTCCCCTTTTTCTCCTGCTTGCCCTGTTTTCTCCGTTCTCCCTCTCTCTTTCTGTCTCTCTTCCCCCACTCCCTCTGTCTGTCTGCCCCACCACCCTGTCTCTCCATCCCACTCCTGTCTCCCTCCCACTTTCTCTCATTGTCTTCCCCCTCCACCACACTCTCTCCCCTCCACTCATTCTCTCTCTCTTTCACTCACTCTCTCACTCTCTTCCCCTCTTCCCCTTTGTCTTTGTCTGTCTGGTCTCTCTCTCACACTCGCTGGGTTTGTCTCTCTCTGTCTCTCTCTGTCTCTCTCTCTCTCTCTCTCACACACACACACACACACACACACACACACACTTTCACTCTCTCTCTCTCTCCCCGTCTCTCCCACTCCCACCGTCCTGTCCCCAGGCTGGCCTAGCCTCTCCCGAATACCCTGAGCAGCTGCTGATCGCACTGGAACCTGAAGCAGCATCGATTTACTGCCGGAAGCTCCGACTGCACCAGCTCATTGAGCTCAGCAACAGAGGCACCGCCAATGGGTATGGCCCGGACACTTCCATCGGCTCCAGCTTCAGGCAAGGTCAGGGCTGGCTCCCCGGCACACTGACACAGCCCCTCCCAACACACACTCACACTCACACACTCACATACACACACACACTCTCTCTCTCTCTCTCACACACACACACACTCACACTCTCTGTCTCTCTCTCTCACACACACACACACACACACACACACACACACACACACTCACTCACTCACTCACTCACTCACTCACTCACTCACATACACACTCACTCACACACACACTCTCACACTCACACACACACACTCACTCACATACACACTCACTCACATACACACATACACTCACTCTCACTCACACACACTCACATACACACACACACTCTCTCTCACACACACACACACACACACACACACACACACACACAGACCCCAGAATAGGAGTGGCACATTGGGCCCTTCCAGCCTATCCCTCTGTCTGAGTAGACAGCGGCCGATCTGGTTTTGAGTTTATTAAGTAAATCAGCCTCCACAGGAGATGGGAATTCCACATCCCATTGACCCTTATCTCTATCCTAAATGGATATTCTTCCTCGGCCAGCATTGCCCCTCATTCCATTCGGGCCCAGCCAGTGAGTGGGAGCATCCTCCTGACCTGAGCCTGTCCTGTGCCCTCAGGATCACAAATGTTTCAGTGAGGACATTCTTTTCAACTCCAACACATCCATCCTGGCCTTTCCTCACAAGATAAGCTGTTATTAGAACAGCGATAAGTTGGATGAACATTCTCTCAACTGCGTTGATGTACATTTTCAATTCAGAAAAAAACTGGGCTCAGTTCTCCGGGCGTGACCTCATCAAGCCCATTTTTTCCTTTATTCATTCAGAGGAAGAGGGCATCACTGGCCAGGCAGCATTTATTGTCCCATCCCTAATTGCCCAGAGGGCAGTTAACAGTCAACCCCATTGCTGTGGGTCTGGAGTCACATGTAGGCCAGACCAGGTAAGGATGGCAGTTTCCTTCCCTAAGGGACATGAGTGAACCAGATGGGTTTTCCCAATAACAGATTCATTGTCATCATCACATTCTATATTCCAGGTTTTTCATTGAATTCCAATATCTGCTGCAGTGATTTTCGAACCCATGTCCCCATCGAGGCCATCAGCTCCCCGTGGCTGTTACATTGCATCTGCTGTTATATTCCACTCCACGGGAAATGAGAGACATCCTTCCATTCTCTGTCCAAATCCTTCGCTATATCTTCACACTATCAGTGTGTGTGATTGATCAAGCAGTTCACCCAGATCCCCCTGTCCCTCCACATTTCAATCATAACACTGGGAAATGTTACTCAGCAACAAGAGTGCACCATTCAACACGTACTCAGGACCAGAACCACAGTGCGGCACTCCCTCAGTACTGACCCTCCGACAGTGCGGCACTCCCTCAGTACTGACCCTCCGACAGTGCAGCACTCCCTCAGTACTGACCCTCCGACAGTGCAGCACTCCCTCAGTACTGACCCTCCGACAGTGCAGCACTCCCTCAGTACTGACCCTCTGACAGTGCGGCACTCCCTCAGTACTGACCCTCTGACAGTGCGGCACTCCCTCAGTACTGACCCTCTGACAGTGCAGCACTCCCTCAGCACTGACCCTCTGACAGTGCCCACTCCCTCAGCACTGACCCTCCGACAGTGCAGCACTCCCTCAGTACTGACCCTCCGACAGTGCAGCACTCCCTCAGTACTGACCCTCCGACAGTGCAGCACTCCCTCAGTACTGACCCTCCGACAGTGCGGCACTCCCTCAGCACTGACCCTCTGAGAGTGCAGCACTCCCTCAGTACTGACCCTCTGACGGTGCCGCACTCCCTCAGTACTGACCCTCTGACAGTGCCGCACTCCCTCAGTACTGACCCTCCGACAGTGCGGCACTCCCTCAGCACTGACCCTCTGACAGTGCAGCACTCCCTCAGTACTGACCCTCTGACAGTGTGGCACTCCCTCAGTACTGACCCTCTGACAGTGCGGCACTCCCTCAGTACTGACCCTCCGACAGTGCAGCACTCCCTCAGTACTGACCCTCCGACAGTGCAGCACTCCCTCAGTACTGACCCTCTGACAGTGCAGCACTCCCTCAGTACTGACCCTCCGACAGTGCGGCACTCCCTCAGCACTGACCCTCTGAGAGTGCAGCACTCCCTCAGTACTGACCCTCTGACGGTGCCGCACTCCCTCAGTACTGACCCTCTGACAGTGCCGCACTCCCTCAGTACTGACCCTCTGACAGTGCAGCACTCCCTCAGCACTGACCCTCTGACAGTGCGGCACTCCCTCAGTACTGACCCTCTGACAGTGCAGCACTCCCTCAGCACTGACCCTCTGACAGTGCAGTGCTCCCTCAGCACTGACCCTCTGACAGTGCGGCACTCCCTCAGTACTGACCCCCTGACAGTGCAGCACTCCCTCAGTACTGACCCTCTGACAGTGCGGCACTCCCTCAGTACTGACCCTCTGACAGTGCAGCACTCCCTCAGTACTGACCCTCTGACAGTGCAGTACTCCCTCAGTACTGACCCTCTGAGAGTGCGGCGCTCCCTCAGTACTGACCCTCTGAGAGTGCAGCACTCCCTCAGTACTGACCCTCTGACAGTGCAGTACTCCCTCAGTACTGACCCTCTGACAGTGCAGCACTCCCTCAGTACTGACCCTCTGACAGTGCAGCACTCCCTCAGTACTGACCCTCCGACAGTGCAGCACTCCCTCAGTACTGACCCTCTGACAGTGCAGCACTCCCTCAGTACTGACCCTCTGACAGTGCAGCACTCCCTCAGTACTGACCCTCTGACAGTGCAGCACTCCCTCAGTACTGACCCTCTGACAGTGCAGCACTCCCTCAGTACTGACCCTCTGACAGTGCGGCACTCCCTCAGTACTGACCCTCTGACAGTGCAGCACTCCCTCAGTACTGACCCTCTGACAGTGCGGCACTCCCTCAGCACTGACCCTCTGACAGTGCAGCACTCCCTCAGTACTGACCCTCTGACTGTGCGGCACTCCCTCAGTACTGACCCTCTGACAGTGCGGCACTCCCTCAGTACTGACCCTCTGTCAGTGCGGCACTCCCTCAGTACTGACCCTCTGACAGTGCAGCACTCCCTCAGTACTGACCCTCTGACAGTGCAGCACTCCCTCAGTACTGACCCCCCGACAGTGCGGCACTCCCTCAGTACTGACCCTCTGACAGTGCAGCACTCCCTCAGCACTGACCCTCTGACAGTGCGGCACTCCCTCAGTACTGACCCTCTAACAGTGTGGCACTCCCTCAGTACTGACCCTCTGACAGTGCGGCACTCCCTCAGTACTGACCCTCTAACAGTGTGGCACTCCCTCAGTACTGACCCTCTGACAGTGCGGCACTCCCTCAGTACTGACCCTCTAACAGTGTGGCACTCCCTCAGTACTGACCCTCTGACAGTGCGGTACTCCCTCAGTACTGACCCTCCGACAGTGCAGCACTCCCTCAGTACTGACCCTCTGACAGTGCAGTACTCCCTCAGTACTGACCCTCTGACAGTGCAGCACTCCCTCAGCACTGACCCTCTGACAGTGCAGCACTCCCTCAGTACTGACCCTCTGACAGTGCCGCACTCCCTCAGTACTGACCCTCTGACAGTGCAGCACTCCCTCAGTACTGACCCTCTGACAGTGCAGCACTCCCTCAGCACTGACCCTCTGACAGTGCGGCACTCCCTCAGTACTGACCCTCTGACAGTGTGACACTCCCTCAGTACTGACCCTCTGACAGTGCGACACTCCCTCAGTACTGACCCTCTGACAGTGCGACACTCCCTCAGTACTGACCCTCTGACAGTGCGACACTCCCTCAGTACTGACCCTCTGACAGTGCAGCACTCCCTCAGTACTGACCCTCTGACAGTGCGGCACTCCCTCAGTACTGACCCTCTGACAGTGCAGCACTCCCTCAGTACTGACCCTCTGACAGTGCAGCACTCCCTCAGTACTGACCCTCCGACAGTGCAGCACTCCCTCAGGACTGAACCTCTGACAGTGCGGCACTCCCTCAGTACTGACCCTCTGACAGTGCGGCGTCCCTCAGCACTGACCCTCTGACAGTGCAGCACTCCCTCAGTACTGACCCTCTGACAGTGCGGCACTCCCTCAGTACTGCCCTCTGACAGTGCAGTACTCCCTCAGTACTGACCCTCTGACAGTGCGGCACTCCCTCAGTACTGACCCTCTGACAGTGCGGTACTCCCTCAGTACTGACCCTCTGACAGTGCAGCACTCCCTCAGTACTGACCCTCTGACAGTGCAGCGCTCCCTCAGTACTGACCCTCTGACAGTGCAGCACTCCCTCAGCACTGACCCTCCGACAGTGCAGTGCTCCCTCAGTACTGACCCTCTGACAGTGCGGCACTCCCTCAGTACTGACCCCCCGACAGTGCGGCACTCCCTCAGTACTGACCCTCTGACAGTGCGGCACTCCCTCAGTACTGACCCTCTGACAGTGCGGCACTCCCTCAGTACTGACCCTCTGACAGTGCAGCACTCCCTCAGCACTGACCCTCTGACAGTGTGACACTCCCTCAGTACTGACCCTCTGACAGTGCGGCACTCCCTCAGTACTGACCCTCTGACAGTGCAGCACTCCCTCAGTACTGACCCTCTGAGAGTGCGGCACTCCCTCAGTACTGACCCTCTGAGAGTGCGGCACTCCCTCAGTACTGACCGTCCGACAGTGCAGCACTCGCTCAGTACTGACCCTCTGAGAGTGCGGCACTCCCTCAGCATTGATGTGTGTTGAGCGCGGCATGTGTCAAATCATTGCTGTCGCTTATTGAGGAGATGTATTTCTGTATAATTTCCGGCCTTTGTGTGTGCGATAAATTTAGACGGGGCTGCATGTGGGTCAGTCTCCTTTTGACAGCCTGCCCCCGAGGGAGCCGAACCAAACTAAGAACTGTCGACAGATTGGCTCGTTCCCTCAGGATGTGTTGTCACGGAAACCTCGATATTGGACTTCCTGAATCAGGAGACAGGCTCTCAAACAGTTCTCCCACACAACCTGTTCCCCTGTCACAGCGCGCCAACACGCCCAGCCCTGCATCCTCCCACAGCCCACACACTGCCGCAGTGAACCGCTGACCCAAGCATTCCCTTTCAAATCGACACCCCATACCCCATCCAAACATACATCCCTCACCATTCCCCCCACTTCCCTCTCTGTCACCCCTCACGCTCGCCAGGACACCCCCTGATGTGGAGGGAGCTTTACCCTGTATCTAACCCCGTGCTGTCCCTGTCCCTGCGAGTGTTTGATGGGGACAGTGTAGAGGGAGCTTTACTCTGTCTCTAACCCCGTGCTGTCCCTGTCCCTGCGAGTGTTTGATGGGGACAGTGTAGAGGGAGCTTTACTCTGTATCTAACCCCGTGCTGTCCCTGCACTGGGAGTGTTTGATGGGGACAGTGTAGAGGGAGCTTTACTCTGTATCTAACCCTGTACTGTCCCTGTCCTGGGAGTGTTTGACGGGATACAGTGGTAGAGGAAGCTTTACTCTGTCTCTAACCCCGTGCTGTCCCTGTCCCTGCGAGTGTTTGATGGGGACAGTGTAGAGGGAGCTTTACTCTGTATCTAACCCCGTGCTGTCCCTGCACTGGGAGTGTTTGATGGGGACAGTGTAGAGGGAGCTTTACTCTGTATCTAACCCCGTACTGTCCCTGGGGAGTGTTTGATGGGGACAGTGTAGAGGGAGCTTTACTCTGTACCTAATCCCGTGCTGTCCCTGTCCCGGGAGTGTTTTGTTATTGGCTTGGGTTTGGTGGCGGTGTAGTTGGGGGGATGTCATTGGCTCGTCCATGTGTAAATTGTTCCCGGTTGGTGGTGGAGCCTCCTGGAGGCCAGCCCAGGTAAACGCGGCAGATAGCCTTCCCTGAGGGCCATCACTGAACCTGGATGGAGCTCCCTGTTCCCGATTCTGACTGAGTTTGTAATGCCTCCTTGTGCTGTGGTGGGATCTGATCCCCTGCCCCCGGGGCATGAGTAACTGGGAGTCTTGGGGAGTCCTCGCTCTGCAATATTGCCTCTGCACCGCCACCCGGGAGCAGCAAACCCTCCGCACACAGCTGCTGCCTGCCTTCTCCCAAACTGGCGATGTTTGTGTGATTGTTTCTGGAATTTTCCAGCCCGGGAGCAGCTGCGCCGTTCCCGACACAGTCGGACATTTCTGATGGAGAGCGGAGTTGGAGACCTATGGGCAGAGATGGAGACAGGTACCTGTGTGTCGCTAACTGCTCTCTGGCTTTCCCCTGTTCCTGTCAGTTTGGCCCTTTCTCTCCCTCCCTCCCTCTCTCTCTCTGTCTGTGTGTGTGTCTCTCTCTCTCTCTCTCTGTGTCTCTCTGTTTCTCTCTCTGAGACCTATTCTCTCTCTCTCTTTGAACCCCGTTCTCTCTCTCCCTCTCTCTCTGTGTGTCTCTCTCTCTGAGCCCTATTCTCTCTCTTTGAAACCCATTTTCTCTCTCTCTCTCTCTTTGAACCCGTTTTCTCTCTCTCTCTCTGAACCTTGTTCTCTCTCTGTCTCTCTCCGAACCTGTTCTCTCTCTGTCTGAACACTGTTCTCTCTCTCTATGAAACCTGTTCTCTCGTGCTCTCTCTCTCTCTCTCTGAACCCTGCTCTCTCTCTCTGTCTCTGAACCCCGTTCTCTCTCTCACTCTCTCTCTCTCTTTGAACCCTGTTCTCTCTCTCTCTCTCTCTCTCTGAACCTGTTTTCTCTCTCTCTCTCTGAACCCTGTTCTCTCTCTGTCTGAACACTGTTTTCTCTCTCTCTGAAACCTGTTCTCTCGCGCTCTCTCTCTCTCTGAACCCCGTTCTCTCTCTCTGTCTCTGTCTCTGAACCCCGTTCTTTCTCTCACTCTCTCTATCTCTCTCTTTGAACCCTGCTCTCTCTCTCTCTCTGAACCCCGTTCTCTCTCTCTGCCTGCAGGCGCAGGCTGGGGATATTTTCCCTGGAGAATCGGAGGCTGTAGGGGTTTATAAAATCATGAAGGGCATAGAGAAGATCTTTTCCCCAGGGTTGGGGAATCCAAAGCCAGAGAGCAAAGGTTTAAAAGGGGCAGTGTTTTTCACAGAGGGTGGTGTGAGCTGCCAGAGGAGGTGGTGGGGGCTGGAACAATTACATCTTTTAAAAAGCATCTGGATGGGGATTTGAATGAGAAGGGTTTAGAGGGATGTGGGTCAAACGGGCCGAGATTAATTTGGGATATCTGTTCGGTATGCATGAGTTGTACCAAACGGTCTGTTTTCATGCTGCACTGCTCAATGACTTTCTCTCCATATCTCTCTCTCAATCCCTGTGTTTAGCAGATTACTAACTGCTGTGTGGTGTTCAGCTGCCCTAACCAGTCTCTCTCTCTCTCTCCCCCCTCACCATGCCCAGGTGACCGGTATATTGTGGCAGACTGTGGGGGTGGGACTGTGGATCTCACTGTTCACCAAATCGAACAGCCGCAGGGAACCCTGAAGGAACTCTACAAAGCATCAGGTACAGCCTCAGGAACATAGAAAAAAAAGATAGGATCAGGATGAGGCCATTCGGCCCTTCGAGCCTGCTCCACCATTCTTCGCAATCATGGCTGATAGTCCAACTCAACAGCCTAATCCTGCTTTCTCCCCATAACCTTTGATCCCATTCACTTCAAGTGCCATATCTCGTTGCCTCTTGAATACATTCAATATTTTGGCATCAACTACTTCCTGTGGCAATGAAATCCAGAGGCTCACCACTCTCTGGGTGAAGAAATGTCTCCTCATCTCCGTCCTAAATAATCCCCCCGAATCCTCATACTGTAATACACCCAACATCAGGAACATCCTCCCTGCAATACCCAGTCCAGTCCTGTTAGAATTTTATAAGGCTCTATGAAATCCATCCCCCCCCGGTTATTCATTGGAACTCGAGTGAAAATAGTCCGAACCTAATCAATCCCTCCTCATGTGTCAGACCCACCATCCCCGGGATCAGCCTGGTAAACCTTCGCTGCACTCCGAGTGCAAGAGCATCCTTCCTCAGGAAAGGAGACCAAAACTGCACACAATATTCCAGGTGTGGTCTCACTAAGGCCCTGTATAAGTGCAGCAACACATCCCTGCTCCTGTACTCGAAACCTCTCACAATGAAGGCCAACATACCATTTGCCTTCTTTACCACCTGCTGCACCTGACTGCTTACCTTCAGCGACTGGTGCACAAGGACACCCAGGTCCCGCTGCACTCTCCTCTCTCTCAACTTATAGCCACTCAGGTAAAAATCTTTTTATATTTGCTTCCAAAGTGAATAATTTATCCGAATTACACTGCATCTGCCATTGATTTATCCACTCACCCAACCTGTCGAGAACATGCTGAAGGATCCCTGCATCCTCGTCACAATTTACCTTCCCACCCAACTCAGTACCATCTGCAGACCTGGAGATGTTACATTTTGCTCCCTCGTCCAAATCATTAATATTTATGGTGAGCAGCTGGGGTCCCAGCTGCCGTGCCCAGGGCTTCCGTCCCTGCCGTTCTCCTTAAACCCTCGTCCCCCTCACAAACCTGCTCCATTTGGGATCCGCGGGGCCGAAAGGGCAAGTGTGCATTCCTGTAGCGCCTCTTTGGGACGTCTGCTCACAGCTTGACAAAGTGCTTTCGTTTTTCAAATTTGCCGAGGATGGCAACGTTGCAGCAAGTGGGGACGGGGGGACAGCAGACTCAGAGAGAGAAAGAGATAACGAGCAAGCTGCAGAGGTGCACAGCAAGATCCCGCAGGCAACGGTGCAGTGAGCAGCTGATTCAGGCATTCTATTTGAGGGGTAAACATTGAGCAGGATTCCCAGAGTAATACCTACTCTTCTCTTCCAATGGGGGTCTTTAATGGCTAGCTTTGAGGGGTGGGTAAGGGAAGGGCATTTAATGACTGCTCCCCTGGCCACAGGAAGGTGATGGCCCAGTGGTGTTATCACTGGACTGTTAATCCAGAGACCCAGATAACATTCTGGGGACCGGGGTTCGAATCCCACCACGGCAGATGGTGGAATTTGAACTCAATAAAAAAAATCTGGAAT